>NC_134312.1:35433379-35733379 GCF_964195595.1 Calonectris borealis | reverse complement strand
AAGCTGAGTTGTTTTGACTAGCTCTCCTATCTCAATCCAGCTGAATTTTGCACAGCAATCGAACCCTGCTTGGGATGCCATCAGGAGGGTTTGACAACAGGGTAACTGTAAGGGGCTCCTGCTGGAGCTTTTGCCTGCCAAGGCTTCACAGTACCCAGCCACGTTCCCCTTAGCACTGTTCACAACCTTAGTAGAGAGCAAAAGGAAAGCTACAGCTGGCAGATCAGGTATGTCAGGGGAATAAGGGAAATGATTACAAGGCTGGCATTCAAAGTGCTGTAGGAAGTCATGTCCATGACATACAGTGATAGATGGCTTAATGAGAGGGACTGGAGTCCAGAGGTAGAATCCATCAATTAGCACTGGAAAATTTCCCCCTCTCTAATATTTCAGGTCTACAAGAACTAACCAAATCTTTCATTTGTTTTATAGCAGCAAGAAACCAGCATCCTGAACATATGAAGGCTGAAGTACTTTTTTCCACTTGTTATCTTTAATCAATACCATCACATTTAACATGACAACCTACAGCCTTCCGCCACCTAGAACTACACATTACTGTGTGAAACCACACGCATATGTCATCATATCAGCACACCAGATGTTTTCCTTGTTGTTGTTTCACTTGGCTTGCCAAAGTAAGTCCTTTAGTTTTTCCTCGGAAATAGAAAAAAATGAAAAATGTAGACATTTCATTGTACCACTCATTGAAAAAGAGCAGCTCCACTTGGAATTGAGCATGCATGTGCTATGGTATTTAAGAACATCAGACAACAGTAGAGGTATAGGGCCTCTTGGGTCGTTTAGTCTAATCTCCACCATAGACAACGGCATCGTATAATCCTTTTTAAAAAGCATTATCTTTAAACTGGCTAGGATTTTTGCCTCTGTTGTCCCAGAAGGCTAGCTTAGAACGTAACTACTTTGATGGATAGAATCCATCTCATTTTTAGCTTAAATTGATTTCTATCTAGTTTACATCAATTTCTTCTTGTGACAACATTGTCCTCTAACTTAAATAGCTTTTTTTCCCAACCTTACTGAATCTCTCATATCATTTTATATATGTGATAAAAATAGGGAGTGCTTTACTTAAAAATCATTTTTATATTAAATCATGAACGTGATCCTTAAATTGAAGCCTTTCAAGAGGTTGGATTTGACAGGACATTCCCTTCAATTAAACCTTGCAGTACTTGAGCATTATATGAAATTGCTGTTGGATTCTGTCTTTGTCCCCTGGGTTCTTTCTTTCCACTCAAGACATTGAACACCCCACTCCTTTACTCTTCACACAAGTTCAATGTGCCTCCTCCTTCTGCACAAGAAAATAAAATAATCCAGTAAAATGTTGCTTCCTCCCCATCCGCAGCCTGGTGGTTCTCACTGCACATGAGACGTTAGGTTCCCTTGTCCCCAGTTGAAATACTTCTGTGACCCATTTTGTTTCCACAGCTGCTTCCTCATTCTCATAATACAGAGCAATAAGCGTTAAAGAATAAGAACAGTCTGATGAGGAACACGTTGAGCTCAATCAGCCTGCAGTTTTCACCTCAGCTTACATAATATGTCATGACTGACATTTCCCCTGAAGAAATAACTTATGACTTACACAATTAGTGAGTAAAAATTTTTCAAAGTTTGTGGTATTGGGATATGTAATATACAGAAAAGCATGCAGGTTCTTCCATGTCTACAAATAACCTTTACTTGTGGTTTTTTCTTACAGACTTTTCAGACCACTGTTTTGCTTTGAATAATGCAATTATTATTAGCTTCTTGGTTTTACTTTCCAAAGAACAATATAGAATGACTTGTAACTAAGTAGAAACAACTATTTATTATAATATAAGAAACAGTATAGGAAAGAGAAATAGAAATGAGAAAAAAAATGGAAAGCAAGCAGAGATGAATATTTCTTTTCACAATTCAGAGACTTTAATGAACTTGGCATCGGTTCTCTTCTTAATTCCCTCCATTTGTTTAATGCCCACTTATGTACTCTGATGATGCTGTATTCTGACCAAACAGAATGAAGTTGCAGCTCAAATCTCAAAGAAATGATTTGGGTCAAAATGTTCCCTTTGGTGGAACTCAGGAAATTTTTCTTCCCCGGTTATTTGCTGTGACTCATTACCATGATTTTTCAGCATCCTTGGCCCAGGAGTCACTTGCCTAAGTTAAACGTCAGAAAGATAGATGTCTAAGCCTGAGCTAGTCATGCTAGAATCCCTTTATACTCAGTGGAGAGAAATAGGCTCTGCCAGGGGATGACTGATCTGACCATTTAAACATCTAACTTACAGTAGAGGTACCCGGTCTCAATTTGCAGTGTCTTTATATGCAGTCTTTCTGAGGTGGAGTATCCCTTTTTCACAGGTGAGGATATGAAGCAGAAAGACTGCTCCTAGATTTCAGCTTTAAAAAAAAACCAAAACAAAACACTTCCAAAGGAGCTGTGAATCCCCCAGGTCTCTGCCAAGGCACAGCATGAGTTATCTGTACAGGTTTTACAAGCAGGCAGCACTCAGCCTGAGCTCCGTTGCCCACTGAGCCCATTTACCCTTCTGCCAGGAGTCACAACACCGGTGCTTATGCAAAGCAGGTCCTCTGGGCATCCTGTCTGCTTGCCATTCACAAGGGCAATGGGAATAGCTGTAGGTGGAAGGGTGCAGGATCATTTGGGGGAGAAGGCACCAAGGATACTGCCTCTGGTAGAAAATGTACATTTCTTGATCCCCACATGAGAGCAGCATACTCAGCTCACGAACCTACGAGCTCATGAAATTTTCTGGAGATGACAGAGGAAGCACAACAGAAAACTGGGAACAAATTCTCTGGGAAAAAGGAAGCCGTCAAATCACTTCTTTACTTTCAGGTATGGTTGCAATTGGTGGGAAGATACTGAGTTTCAGCGAGGACAGAATATGACATTAATTTCTGAAGATAATGTCTAACTATATCTAATAATTAATATGAATTATATATATTTAATAATACTCCTTCTCACACTTACTTTTGCAATTGCCCCACTCCAAACCTTTTTTGTCTGGAAAGACAACATTCTATGGAGATGAAAAGCTGAAGAAAGACTATGTTGAGCTCTTGCTCTATCATTTGTGCTATTATTTGAGTCTAAGTAAACTCTGAACCAGTTTTTTTTCCCCAGAGAGGGCCTGCAGGGTTAGCTCCTCTAAACTTATATGAGTTAGGCAGCTAAGTAGCTATCATAGACAGGCGAACCATCATCAGAATATCTCAGGACCACAAGCCGTGATTAATGCCCGTACTTCCTAACCTAACATTCAGAAACGTAATTAAACTCCCAAACTCAGAACTTACATCAATAGTATGAAATTGAGGCTGGAGGAGTGGGCCTCTGCAAACCTCACGAAGTTCAACAAGCCCAAGGGCAAGGTCCCACACCTGGGTTGGGGCAATCCCCAATATCAATATAGATTGGGGGATGAACTGATTGAGAGCAGAGAAGGACTTGGGGTTACTGCAAGTTGGATGGGGCTTTGAGCAACCTGATCTAGTGAAAGATGTCCCTGCTCATGGCAGGAGGGGTGAACTAGATGATCTTTAAAGGTACCTTCTAACCCAAACCCTTCTATGAGTCTATGAAACTAGAGGGAATTCTGACTTTGGTAATTACTAAAGTCAGCAGGCTAGTAAGAGTTTTTATTTTTGAATGCTAGTCCACTATAGATGTATTGAGGAAAACATATTTTAAACTCCAGGATTCTTTTAAAGATCACCCTTAATTGGTTATGCCTGCTTTATAGGATTTAGGAAATTCTATTAAGTTCTGAAGCAATACATTAATCAATGAGGCAAAAATAAAGAAATTAACATTTTACAAGGAAATTGAACACTAGAAATAATACCAGTTATCCAAGAAGCAGTCCATAAGATTAACATTTAGGCTCTTATGTTTCTTATGGCTTTTTAGAATGTAAATAACACTGTGTGATCCAGATTTACTTAATATACATGAGCTCTAAAATCTGCTTTATTGGGACAAAAGGAGCTAAAATAGCTTTAATTTGCCTTTTCAAATCTTAACAAATGTTTTTTTACAAATTTAATTTTTATAGTTCGGTCTTTCTGGATGTTAATACTTGCTTTCAGGCTGTCTAGTTGTTGATCAATTATTTCTCTGGTGGCTTTTCTACTGTTTTCTTCTTCTTGAGTTTCCCCATAATCAGTCCAGTTAAGCGTTTTAGTCTCCTGTGAACAGAGGGAGGGAGAACTGAAAACAGAGCAGCAGAAAGAACCAAGGAGTAGAACACCCTTCTCTGGACCTGGTCTCTCATATTAAAACTATTGGGGCATTTAAAGATAGTATTTTAAGAGAAAGTGTTTTTAAAGAAAATGTAGTTCTGTAGGATCAGCCTCTCACATAGGCTGATCCTTATCTAGAGCTGCTTGAAAAATTTTCAGTAGAAAACTTCACATCAGAAAACAGAGCTGCACCAAAATATGCTGTATGTTGATTTTGCTAAACTTTTGTTTTAGAGGAAAAAACACATCATAGTGTCCTGTCTTAGCAGTTTTTGTATGAAATACTTCACAATTTAGAATGACTTTTCAATTCAATATCTTGGATTTTTTTTTTTTATACTAACTGTGTCATATAATGGAGGGTACTAAAAAGTTAAAATCAAAACAACGTGTTGTCCTGCCAATACTGACACAATAAAACCAGACTGGCCACCTAAAATAAATGGATTTGCAATTAACCTGTTACGAGGACAACCACCCTCTTACCCTAGTTCTTCATCACAGTCAAAAAAGCGTCAAGTTAAGTGCTACTATACTATAGTGCCTCTTTGCCCTTGTGCTACAGGCTACAGAAAAAAATACAGAAACTTTTCACAGTGTTCTTTGTCTTATGTCATTATCCTTATGCTGCCTTAGGTCATTAAAATAAATGTTTGATGCTTGGGTCCATTTATTCTATTGTCAGTGATGAATGTACCTGCTTGATTTAATTTTGTATGCATTTTATATCGCCCATTGTATGTTTTCAGGTTTATTAAATAAGTAGTCCATCTTCTTTTAAAAAGCTGCAAGCATGATATCTTTTTATTTTTTTTTGATGGCCTTATCTTAAAAGCCATGCATTTTGCTTAGTGCATAGTAAATACTAAGTTAAACCTGACTATGCTGTTTTGTTAGTACTTGTGTATAGTTTCATACGCTCTCCATGCAGAGGGGGAGGTCAAATTGTTCTACATATTGGGAAATGTGAGCTTGGATTTATTCTTCCTCATCTTCTGGCCTCTTTTCTGTCCTTCCCACAACATAAATTTGAGGGGACTTCTAACTCCCTTCCTCATTTCTCCTAAATCCTACTCAATCTGTGTTTCTTCAGCCAACTCTTTCCCCAAAACAACTTAGTTTTTTCACTGAGAACAATGTTCCCCCCCTTGCCAAAATACATATGGAGCCAAATTACTGATAAAGGGAGAGTTAAGCTAACTTATAAGGCTCTGATGAGAAAGGGCAGGATAGTGCTCTGCTGAAACCCCCTGAAGCTACCTCTTTGGTCTATGTTCTTCCTAATAACAGGGGTGAACCCTGCAGATCTGCCTTCTCCAGGCAGCTCTAATTGGCACCTGAGCTGGGAGGCAGGTACGCACACTTGACCCTGTTTATCCCCTTCCCTCACCCCCCACTCCCTACCTATCCCCCTAAACACAGCATCCCGTTTCTCTGTTGGATATAAGGAAGATTTCATTTCCATTCCTGACTTGGCAAACAACCCTTGCGTCAAATGGCAACATTGCCAGTATTTAACCTCAACTACAGTTTGCCAACATTTCACCAGCCTGAAAATCAAGACAATACCCCAGGATTGCCATTGGGATTGTAGGGAGTCTTCCCTCTATAATGGAAAGCAAAACCAGAGAGAGTTTTAAAATCATGTGCTGCAGCAGACCTATACCCCAAGAACATTGGTAATTTAGAGACGCTCAGTAGATGTATATGTGGATGTACGTATTATGTAGACTGTATGGAAAATCAAATAAAGACCCTGCTAGGCCATACTTCTAATTCAGTGTCCAGGAAATTCTTCCTGATGTTCACCTCAGGTTTCTCATTTCTCAAAAGTATGCCATTATGTGGAGACTGTATACAGAGTTACACCTTTATAAAATCCAGCTCTAACGACAGCAACTTCTAGTCAGAGTTTACGTTAGCAGGAAAGAATTATTCTTCCAATTCCATCCCAAAAGGTTATTCCCTCTGTTGCTTTCATATTTGTAAGCTTTTTTCTGAATCTCTCCAACTTTTGATGGGGATGTGAAGAGGTTAGAAATAAGGTGAAATCTCATTCAAAAAATGTGTAAGATAATTCCTGTAGGAAAAATATTCTGCATCAGAATTACTAAATTGTAAGAAAGTTCTTTGAAAGGTGCACTACCCTGAAAGACCTGACTTTGAACAACAGTTTGCATCTGTCCCGACAGTACATTGTGGTGAAAACAAGATCAATTTCAAGCTGCATAAGCACAGCTATTGCAACAGCCAGCTGGGAAATGATGTTATTCCTATGTGATCCTTCTGAGATCACACCAGGAACACACTGTATGCAGTTCCCATTAATATGGATATGGGCTCACCAGCCGGAAAAAGAGATGAGTGATTCAAAACTTCACTCCAAACTTGAACAGACTCCAAGCCTTATTATGGTTCAAAAGTATTTAAAGCACTTTTGTTTCCCACTTACTTTCAACTTCACATATCCCCACACTTCCTGGTCCTCTTTCTGCTAGTATTAAATGTGCCAAAATATTTTGGGAGAAGTTCTTATTTTAATAGAAGCAGAAAGGCCTTGAAATCTCAGGAGAAAACTTTCATTGTCAGATTTTCCAAACTGTTTTTTTAGGCTCTTTTTAAAAATATTTGGATGAAGTTCAGTGCTTACATCCCAAGTCTTGCGTGCATATACTAACTGAACTGAAATTTTGACCTCTGTAGTTCACCCATCTGCTGAGTGGGTCACCCACTAGTCTTACTGGAGAGTTATTTTAATAAGTTGAGAAAACAGGATCAAAATCATCTTTATAGCTTTTTTCTCTACTCATTTCCCTTGAAAAGTTCTGACAGGGCTATAATTCTTAAGAATTATTGCTTAAGATAGCATTTCAGGTATAATGCTTTGAAAACTTTCATTCTTGTTGGCTTCACTTCAGGTTTCTTCTATTATGCATAGGAATAACTTAAACTCATTTACCAGCTGTGCTACATGGTGCCGAGTTGCACAGAATAGTTATGGAACAGTCTTAAGAATATATTTTCTTACTATCCTGAATTTATCTGGGAAAGTGACAACATTGCTGATACTTCTGATTAGTGACAGCATCAAGTTTTGACAGGTGCTTGTACATTGTCTAAGGTTTCAAACATTTTGAGATGACTGTAAACCTGACCTCAGATATTATCAGTAAAAAATATCATGAACACCAAACAGTATCCTGATATTTGCTATTAAAGAGGTATCATTTTGACTTCTCATTTGAATAACCCTCACTGATAATGTGCAACCGAATAGGCATTGACAGGACTGAAAGATGTTGCAGTAAACCAAACTGCTCTTAAAACCAAAGAAAAGAGTTTTGTTTATACAAAGCACAGGAGTGCTGACTTTGAAAAATAAGTTAACATTAAAAAGGCTTTAAGTTATCTGGAGAAATCTGCAGGCTTACATGTCTGAGGAATACCTAGTGAATATCTAAAAGCGATTTTTAAGCAGTACACAATTGCAGGAAGTTGTGACATTTTATTGCAACTCCAGCCAGCAACTTGGATTAGACATCCATCCCATATAGAGCTGTGTGTGTCTGGATTACTCTCCAGATGAGGTGTTCAGACAGACTTGTACATTTATCAGCTCTGCAGGGACAGCTCAAGAAGAAGGAAAAAATAAAAAGTATTACTTATGTGATCAGAGTCCAAATTCTGCAAAAACTATGTTTTGTTGGACGTTTCTGTCAGTGTGTCATAACATGACAGCTCTCCTGATGAGATATAACTCCTGGAAGCCCTCATAAAGTGTCAAGGTCCAAACGGTAACTTATTTTTTCTTTATCAGAAGAAATATCAGGCGGTAACAAGTTACTGTATTGTAGGCCAAAGGAGAGATCTGTTTTCCAGCTACCAAGCAAGAGTTTCTTGTTTCTACACATCATCACTCTGACTTAACACAAAACATTTTATTTCTACTATTAACACCACTCAGATGTTACTAAAACTGTCCTTTGCAGATGCCCCTTTCTGAAGATATTGGCCAAAAGAGATGAGCAGGAGTCAGGGGTCTGTGTTTATCCCTTCTGAGCAGTGTTCTGCAGCCAAAGGAGCTGGTGCAGTCAGACTCCTCTCCATCATTTGTGTGATTACTTTGAACCATCATCTTCAAAATTTTCTCTGAGAGCCCTTCTAAAAATCTGTCTCAATGTTGTCCCACAGATATAAGCAGACCTCACATTAGAGATCTGCAGACCAGCAGCAGTCTTCTGAATCCACTTTGGGAACCAGAAGGTAAATCTTCATACAAAAGATATGAATGCTTTTTGAAGTAGTACTGCTACCAGCGTAGTCTGAGTACTAATGTGTGATTGTCTATAGATACCATGCACATTCAGGTGTAAGTTTAGCCAGTGAAACTCGTAGATGTATGACTGTTCCCAGATCTGATTCTTCAGATCAGATAATCAAAATCAAAACAAAATAGAACAAATCAAGACAGTATGCAGGAAAACAGAAAAAAAATTCCCTGTCCCTGAAGACTTCCCTTCCATAATCCATCCTACTAGTCCTAATAATGCATATATAAAGCTAATCAGTCATTCATTCATCTGAGATTTGGTCAATAAGAAATAATATTAGGTGAGAGAAGGACTGTGCAGATGTCTTTATTGCTGCATTTCTTGTTTTTTCTAAGTTTAAATCAAGGACCTAAATATTATTTCAATATAGCCCCTTGTATTTAATTATTAAAAAGTTTAATAACAGCAGACTGCATCCAGTCACACCCGAAGGAGAACCTTCTTCATGTTCATACTTAGATTTGTACCTTTATCAATAAGACAATTCATTTCATAGTAAGTGAATTACAACAACAACATAAAAGAGAAAAATACTTCAGAAGTCTTTTTTTCAAGTAATTCAAAATATGATATTTGTAGGTGAAATTATCCTGTCACAAACATCTGATATTTCTGCCTCTTATCAGTGACAGACAGCAGTTATAAGAAAAGGATACCAAGCAAATCACTTCAGATTCCATTCTGTAACTCATATTATATAAAGGCATGAGTGTGAGTGCAAAATGTTTTCATAACCTGTTCATCATCTGGCCTTTGGGGTTTGTTCTGCTGACAAGGGTTGATACTTTTTTATTATTTTTTTGTACTATGGATTTTCAAGTGTTATTGCTGTCAGAGAAAATAATTGTTTTTAATGGAACATTAGAAAAAGAAATCTTTCCAAAATATTTTATTATTGAATGAAAAAGAAAATAAAATATTAATATCACAAATTCTTAAATTTTGGTCACTCCTTTTTCTTTTTTTTCCCCTCTCAGTTCTCCTTCATATTCACATGCAGTAGGGTAGGAAAAGCTGAAATAACATTCAGACAAAATCTTTGATGCACTTATTTATTTATTGTCTTTCAGTGGCACAGAGGATAGTGAATTTTTCCTGTTACACTGTATTTGTAGATGTCCTTGAACACAGAAGTCCAATCTAAGGAACATAGAGATAGTGGCTTGCATGGGGCTGTTATCTGATTGTGACACTCAACAGATTTCTCTGTGGGGGATCCCTATGCCTCTAAATAAATAGTTATTACGGTGTTACAACAATTCTGTATAGGTATGTATGAAACTCACAACAAACCAACCGAACCTTAGCATCTGCTGACACAGATAAGCAGAGAATTGGCAGGTGTTTTTCCTTCGTTGGCTTCTGCTTTGTTTCAGGAGTATTTGTCAGGCTCTGAGAAGGTAAAGAGAAGAAAATCCTACCATCTTTGTGGTCCATATTTTACAGTGTACAATATGTCTACATATTGTATGTAGGATACATCTACAGAGAGGGATGTGAACAGAGCGGGTTCCTCCTCACAGTCTGGAAGGTTTATGGATTGCCATTGAGACATGGAGCTGCGGCCTTATGGCTCCTGGGTCAAAGCTGGCGCATCCATGATCAGTTTAAATACTGGCAAAATGAGATAGCATCTGTCTGCACCCATCCAGGCACATATATCCCAAACCCTGCACAGCCTGCTAATTATTTCATTGAAAACGACTTATCAAATTAACCTCAAGTAAAAAAAGAGATTTCTGTCTAGTAAAGATGCCAGGCCCTGGTTAATGACTTTGAGAGGAACCTCATATTGATTCATGGCAAAAGCTTTCTTTTCTTTCATATCCACAGCACTACCAAATACTATTAATCTCTGTGTTAGCAACAGAAATTCATGCCTTGATTTAGTTTCCTGTTCATGGGCATCTCATGCCTTTTGAGACTTCCCAGGTGTTTAAAACATTCGCATGGAGGTAGCAAATACTACAGCCCAAGGAGACTTTTCTAGAGTCAAGCATATTATCCTTTCTCTACTGGGCATTTTACTATGTGCAGACACTTGCAAAGAGGTTCATACACAATTTATGAGTACATAAAAATGATCTTATTTATTGGTTAACACATACAGCAAAGAGCTGGGCTATAGTTGTAGGCTTAACATCAGTATTCTTAGCATCTGTATGACAGACTCCTGATGAATCTCTGCTGATCAGGCATCAGGCACTCATCAGTCTGGTGGGGAAGTGACAGTCTCCATGGCACTTGGTCTAATGTTCCACCTTGCTGAATTGCCATCTTCCAGCTCTCTGTTGTTGTTTTTTTCTCTCAGGTTTTACACCTCTTTGTGTAGGTGTTTTTCTCTGGAGACCTTCAGCTAGTGACTACTTAAGCTAACAATTTCATCTCTCTGGTTTTATTTTACTTATCTTCTATGTCTTTAGCATTCTTCGTTACAATCCAAGAGCAGATTTCTTCCCCCCTCTAAAGTCAATCCAATGCCACACATGAAGCTGGCCCCTGAGTCATAGAACCCCTGACTGGCAGGTTACAATACCCTAGGTCTCTCATACACCACTATACATTTTACGTTTAGGCAAGTGAGTTGGATGAGGATTCTCTCTCTCTGTGCTCTCACCCTTCCTTGTCCACGCATCACTAGCCTGGAAAGCTCTTTGAAATTGGATCTAACTTTGAAGCTTGGGTGGAAGGTGGAAGCTTTGAGCAGGGAACTGGACCAGATGACCTCCAGAGATCCCTTCCAAACTAAATTGTTGTCTGATTCTAGGTGGGATGCATTTGTGAGCTGCGGTGCTGCTCATAAGCTGAGTTTAAGTGAGCTTTCCAAACTGGTGTAAGTTGTTTGTTCTGAGTCTGTCCCACCGTAAGCTGAAGTTCAGACTGACTCTTGTTGCTCTTCCCAAGTTTTCCAGACGACACTATCTTACTGCTCACAAGCCCTGACTTCCCACGCTACAGCCAGGGCAGTCTCTGTCTGGCACTGGTCTGACCTGGCACTGGTCTGACCTGCCTCAGCGCTTGTGTGCAGAGAGACGACGTGCTGCATGTGCGGTAAGATCAGGTCCCCATCACTTGCCCAGTGAATCTGCTCTGCCTGAGGACATGATACAGCACCAGCATGGAATGCCAGAGCCAGACCTGTCTTGTGCCAATGAACCTGCACATTCACGGTTCCCAGGGCCTCTGGTGCTCTGAAGAGATCCTTTAGAGCAAACAGCCACTTAGGCCCTCAGCAACATAAAAAGAGCCCTTTGACCATTTCAGGACATGAGATTTTGTTTTTGGAGTAGTAATAGCAAACTAGCAAAGCCATCTTTTTGTTGATAGCATATCCAGATAATTCTGTACTGAATGCTGCGTGCAGTGGATGTGATAGCACCATGTCTACAGTAAGTGTCACCTTGTTCAAACCGAGAACGATTTGGCAGAATACTTTGCCATTTCATAATTGTACAAGATAGACTATTTTTGAAGAATTATATATTTTTGTTGTTGTCTGGTGTTACATAACATCTCGCCTTTTCTGTTACAGGCCCCATGGGTAGGGATTCAGATAAACACCTGTGGCAATCATGAGTAAAGCAGATTTCTGGCTTTGTTTTTTCGCTAGTTTAAGTTCTTTACAGACATGATTCTGTAACATTAAGGTAAACGGGAGCCTTGCCTCCTATTTCAACAAGGGATGTGATCAAACTGCATTACGCTGCTAGAAAGGTAGACATGGCCAGGAAGACATAAATTATCTTAAAGGGGACCTCTCAATATCAGTCAGATTTCTCTCAAAATATTGCACTATTCGGAACTATTTAGGATGAAAGGTTTGCGACTTTGACATTTTAATTCTGTCCTTGCTTAGGTAACTTCCCACTGACTTGAACAGAAAGAACCACTTAAAAAACATGGGATTTGAAGAATATTGCAAGTCAGTAATGTTTTGTGAAGGAATGTGTGTTGCTCTTGGAAATGGCAATGATTTTCCCAATACAGAGGCTATAAGGTGGATGTTGTGAACAGAGTGAAATTTTATTATGATCCTAAATTATCATCAATTTTCTAGGTTTCCCCTTGAATTTGAGACTCCAGGCACTAAGTATTGTAATTAAATCCATCAGAATAGGTTTGAACATATTTGTTTGACTCTGTACTATGGTCCATTTTCCAAAGCAGATTAGAGTAATAACTTTTTTTAATATTATGCTTTCAGATTGCCAACTGTTCACTCTAATAGTGGCATGTAATTGACTTTCTTGAGGATCATCTCCTTTAATCATGGAGCACGTGTGATTTTTATACTGGCTGAGTGTGTAGGCAGTTGGCATATCAGCATCCAAACAGCAGCCTCCTTTGCAATGACAGACATGTCGCCTCCTTTTGGCACAGTAATGCTTCAGCACAAATGACGCAGCATAAATTGACAGTGAGTGTTATCTAAGAGAATACAGCTCCTTAGAAGTGTTTGGAAAGTTTTTCTCATTATTTTTACTCTGACATTTTACAGGCATCCTTTTCACATACATTCCCACCAAAGCCACAGCTGTCACATTACGAAATAAAGGAGGAGAAAAAGAAGAAATATCAAAGGAGTAAAGAATACTATGAGAAACACAACAAATGTAGACCACAGTTTCCTAATATCTATCTCTGCCTTCAGTGAAATGCAGAGAAGTGAGATTTAGTTTCTTAGTCTCTCTCTCGTAACAACAACATCACACAAGTCATCCAAGGGTAAACAAAAATAAAGCAGGGGGAAAAAAAAAAAAAGAAAAAAGAAAACTCCAGAACACCATTTACTGCAACTAGCTAAATCTGGTTTAGGTCCTATTCTTGCTGCCATGAAAATCTCCCCTTAACCTGGGAGAAGAAAAAGATATATGTTCACAGTGAAGGTAGGGAAAGCAACCATGGAGTGAGTTACTCAGATAAATATTTGGAACTTTTCTTCGGACACTGGATGTTTGTCTGTAAATTTCCCCAGTTCAGGAGAGGTCTGCCAGCTACAATACATACACATACAAGACAAAAATCTCATCTCACACTAAGATCATCCTTTTCAATCACAAGGTTAGTAGGGTGTCAGTGAAACAAGAATAGCAGTGTAACATCTATCAAAGCATGGCTGCTGTACAGGGCATGGTAGAAACTACTCAGAGAACCAAGGACTACGTCTCAGAATTCCTTGCTCAGCCTCCTGGAGAATAAAAGTCAAATTCCTGATCAGATGCTTATTTCCCTTGGTGAAGAGAGATGTAGTTAGGCACAAGAAATGTAATATTTTTCAATGGAATAGAGAGAAAATAATGTTACATCACAACAGATAGTAGCTGGGAATGAGAAGAATTGCTAGAAGGGCCTGCTCAAGGCTTATGAACAACGTAAGCAAAGTTTAATTTTGTATGGCCAAGAATGAGGAAGGCCTTCGGTGGATCAAAGCCCAGTTTTGTGTGTCAACGATCAGCACCCTCCAAAGGGATTCGGGCACCCAGGGCACTAGCAGGATGCCCAGTCAAAATAACACGTGGCTGTGGTCTATGCCCAGCTTGATTTTGCACTTTTATCTCTGCTGAACACAGATGCCAACTTTCTCCAAAACATGGTATTCTTCATGGATAAGGAAGAGGGTCCCAGACTCTTGCCCAAAGCTTGTCTGAGGCAAGCTTTTTATGACAGTCTAAATCTTGGTGATTTTCATGAAAACTGAAACAGCTTTTGACCTCAGGCCCTACCCCCCATCTTTCCAATATCTAGCAGTTTTCCATTTTCCTTTCTCTGAAAGAGTCATAGTGACATCAGTGATAAAGGTGACTGAACAGAAACTCAGAGCTCTCAGCGAAGAGGCAGGAAGCAGAATCTGAGTTTATGTTCATCCTCCGCATCAGGACTTCAACCGAAATTCAACCTCTATGTTGCACTAGTGTATATCTCAGATGAGATATCCACCCTTGTCCTTCATCTGCTGGGCAAGGTTGCAAACATTTGTCAGAAGCAGCATGGGAAACCTAGGACAGAAACCAAGGACATCAGGCAGCAGCTGAACAGTTTGAGAAACTCAGGGCACACAAAGGAGGATGACTGTGCGTCCCAAAGGAGGTGTCTGGAGCTGCTTGCTGACTCTTCTCACAGTCCTCAAGGAATCACTAGCTTTAACATCCTCAAGTGCTAGATAATAATGAAAGAATAGCCTTGCTTTTGCTTTAAAGTAGCTTTGTTCTCCTATATTTATGTGGTTATATAGTTGGTTGTATAGTCCCGTATAGCTACCTCGTTTGTTCTCATCCCAGGTCTCACCCCTGTTTGATAAAGGTGGAGAGAAACTGGTGCTGAGTTACAGAAGTTGCTTTTTCTTTTATCATCAGAGTCTGATGAGGAAGTTTGTGATAAGGAAGCTAGGAGGCCAGCAATACACTTCCAGTATTTCACCCAGGAATGAGATAATGTATAGACAAAGATGAAACTGATGAGCTCAGAACTAAATGGGTGAACTACTTTTGTTTTCCAGATGTTAGTTTTCTGGGTGGCCTCCGGAGCTTTGAAGGGCATTTTTCCTAGAGATGAAAGATCTTCCGTTACAGATGGTGCTTTTTAACCCTCCTAAGTCCTTGTATATCTGTGATAAAACTCTGGCAAAACTGACATAACACATCCTAGGAGGGCAGCTGGGTTCTTCTTGTTACAGTTTTTCCATTCACCACTTTGAAATTTCAGGTAAAGCAATTTCCCGCAGGTCCTAACATTGCCAGTTTTTTGATACAACAGCAGACTTGAACCTTATTTAATTTATGGTTTATTTAAGGTATTAATTTATTCATGGGATGATTTTTAGCTCTTAGCAAGTTTATGCCTTTAAGACAGTTATATAAATTTTATATATGCATATAAACATATAAATTTGTGAGAAAATATTTTCCTTACTATTTGTCTGCTATTCTTTTTTGTGACCCATCACTCCCTCCCAAATTTGAGTCCAAACCATTTCTAGTCGGGTCTGCCTAGGATCTAATACTTTGAGCCAAGAAAACAAAAAACAACAATGATGGAAAACATGCTCAGGCAAAGTCTTTTAGGCTGTGAAAGAACGAACATAAGAAATTACTTAGAATGCAGTGCTTGGGGAATTAAATTAGAAAGGCAGTGAAATATATTTCTTGTATGAAAACATTTTGAGAAGAAATAAAATGGTTCATGTGAGAAAATTGTAATGAAAAGAAACATAATTATTTAGACAAACCAAAAGAAAATTAAAGTAAAATATACTCACACTTCAGTGTGAGTAATTTATTTATAAATAGACATATGTTCTGAGACTGAGTGTCCGCATTGGATTTGTGTAACTGTGTCCCATTTACCAAGATTTAGAGTCCAAATAAAAAACACATACAGCAGTTTCATCTCCAGTTCTGTGCAAGCACACCGCAGAATACAGATGTCTTGGCTTTACCTGGGAGTTCTGCTCATGCTTCAGTTTGGGTCCAGAGTACAATGCCTCAGATGGTAGCAGCGTATTTTTGCTGGTTCTGAAATTTCACCACTTTGTGGTATCTGTATCCAGGCATAATTTCTGAAACAAGGTAATATTATTTTACATAGATTTGAATATATTCTCATGGATTATTAATGTCTGGCAAATATTTTAAGTGCAGTATGTAGGTACTAAATTTAATTTTCTTCAGGGCATATATGATGTAGTGTTTTCTTCAAAATTGATTACCTGAAAATTGGAATTTTCATCAAGAATGCAGCTTGACTGTCTGCTGTGATGCTGAGACTATGCATGACACAAATGGAGCAAACTGGAAAGAGGAGATGGCCATACGTTAGCGTGCACTCTGAACCACTGATTCTGGAGCTAGCAAAGATGAATGCAAGAAGCAAGGGATGTTAAATGAAGACTGGCATCCCTTAGGATTTCCAAGAGGCCATAATGCTGTGATCACTAGGGAGGACTTGGGAAGATCACCCTTTAGCTCCTCTTTTGAGATCTCAGAGAGTACCCAACTCTAACCTGCAGTCACTGCTCTGCAGCCCTCAGACTATGCAAAAATCTGATAATGTGTGCGAACACAAAGCAGAACATCCCTCGACTGTGATCTCCTCATCTCTCCTCTGCTGTCAGAACCATTACTATCACATCTCTGTGTCACAAGGCAAAAGAGAACAGTTCGTTAGATGTCGAGGGCAAAAAGCAGGCTAGGAAGAAAGTGGGTGAGCCCCACTACCTTACTTCTTTTGGAGGCCCCTTCGTTGCTAATGGGGAATAAGGGTGGTGAAAATTAACTGGTTCTCTGATGTAAACATTTTTATGTAGGAACAGGAAAGAAATCACACTAATGATAATTTTAACATTTTAAATCTCCATTAACATCTGTGGGGATCGTGATCTGTCAGGGGGCACACGATTGTTCAGTCAAGCCCTCACTGGGAAAGGAATAAGGTCAAGAAGGCCAGTACCAATTTCACCTGATGGAGAATGCGCATGATCTTTCCTCTTGATATGGAGGGAGCTGAGCATTGGTGAGTGAGACCAGACCTATACAACAGGAAGAAATCCTTGCCCATTCAAAAAGTTCTCCAAGTCCTCTTTGTTATATCTATTTCTATAGCAGCACAAGAACTTTACATTTCAAGAGCTGAAGTACACCCATTAAGCTACAGGAGTTGGTGACAGAACCCTCTTAAAGGTGTGTTTTGTATTCTTGGGGGGAGCTAATATCTTCCTTGGAGAGTTTTTTGTGCCCTCTATCTGGTAGGAAACACGTAGAAAGAATTTTATTGTAGACACTTTTGACATATTTTTGATCTTTCTTTCCACCTCATCCTTCTCTTCCATGATACACAGTCCTTTCTCAACTCAGCTTTCCTGTTTTTCATGCTAATGCTTTAAGCCTCGTTCCTTAAAAATTACGTTATACGAACGATTAACTGGATCTGAATTCAAACTTCCTGAAAAGCAAATCCAGAGCTTCAAATTAACTTACTTTTTTTTCTTATCCTTTTCTGAACGTTTTTTGGAAGGAATCTCTTAGGCAACCTCACATTTTATCCTATTGCGTTGCTGTCTGCAGTTTTAGCTGTATCCATAAGTTTTGTTGATTTTTAATGAAGTACCAGAAGCAGCCTGTTAACAAAGGAGTTAACGGAGTGATTTTCACAGAATTTTACATTTTACAACATTGTCATTTCCAAGAGCATATTTTCAATCCCATGTCTATTCTGACTTAGAAACATTTTTGCAAGGACAATCCCCCTTCCAGAAAGATTATAACTAACAATACATGCTTCAGTACACATAGAGAAGGGCTTGTTAAAGGCAGAGTAAGAGCACCTTTCATTTTGTTATTCTTTGATTAACATATTCCCCTTAGCTCTGATGTGTTCTGCCTTTGTGGGTCTGTGTGACAGGATTTTATTATTTTAACAGTGATTTTTGTTATTCAGTTTGCAAAAAACTTCTACAATTTTTTATCAGTACACAGCAATTTTTCAGGAATATTTTAATGATGCTTACAACAGGCCAAGTTTATGACAAAATAATTGATTACCTGATTTTTATCATACTGAGAGGCTATGGAAATATTCTGTTGTATTGATTAAGGACTCAGCCTTTCTATACAACACAGGTTGTTCATATTTCTGGCCTCCAGCCAGCACAAGGCGCAATAAGCCAGAGATAAGCTAACAAATTTATTTTTAAAATTCAGTTGTATATTGATTTTGATTCTTATTAAATTTACTGGGAAGAGGAGGGGAACCTCATATGTTTTGTCTCCCCTAAGGAAACACAATTAATAGTTTTACTGTTTGTGACCTGAAGTGGAGCGGACACGTGTGTTTATTTTGATAATGTATAGGTATTGAGGAATGCTGGCATCAGCCTGTGTCACAAGGACTGGAAAGCACGTGTGATACGGAATCGTACATAAGAAGGTCGAGGCAGAGCAAAGGTTAAAAATAATCATCATTCCTGAATAAACCTTCCCAAGTACTGCTAGCTAACAGGTGGCTGACTCCTCTCTGAAGTGGGCTCTTTGCTGCTGGGAGTGCGGCTGTTCATCACAAGCAGTCTCAA
Source organism: Calonectris borealis (assembly GCF_964195595.1). NCBI lineage: Eukaryota > Metazoa > Chordata > Aves > Procellariiformes > Procellariidae > Calonectris > Calonectris borealis. The sequence goes on along the minus strand of NC_134312.1, from coordinate 35,714,698 downwards.
TTTAAGAAGCCCTAGTGATGGCTTCCGATTATTTTGTGCTGTTGTCTTTCCCACCACTGAAACTGCTTTCACAATGTTGTAATTCACAGCAGCCTCCTGTGCTTTGCTTAGTCGGTTATAGACAGAAGAGAGATTCAGAAAAAATTTTACTGAAGCTGAGCATGGGTGTGTGAGATCTGATTTCCCTTTAACTCTTACTTTTCCATTCTCTTCTTTTTAGCAAAAGGGAGATGAAATAGGGATCTTTGGATGTGTTCAGAGAACATTTCAGTCTGTTAGTGAATACATGATTTTGCAATTATAATTCACAACAGAAAAAGTTTTGGCTTTCAATAAATTTAGGATAAATTACAGGGTTACATTTTTTATTTATTTTTTTTACCACAACCAAGCATTAATGTAGAACTGGTTGTGAAATAATGAATAAAATGTTCACAAAAATAATTTGAAATACTTCTTGAAACTTATCTGCTGGAGCAGTTCAATAAATTGACATAACACACACACATAGAAAGTAAAACTTCATTCTTGTCTGGGGAAAAAAAAAGTCCTGGCCATTTCTATACATCTTCCTCCTACTTTGTGAGAAAAAACAACAACATATAAATAGTAAGAGAGTTTTGTATTCCAAGATCATTATGACATACAGGAACTGTATAGTTTGGAATTGAATCCCTGTAATAGGGAACACAGATGAATCAAGAATTCTTCTCACTCCTGCAAAGGCTGATGTGTTAATCTTGCTTGCATAAATAAAATTCTCTGATTAAAGCAAAACCCCAGGGGGACCATGATGTATTGACTGAGAGAATAAAAGCTCTGCCTTCCAGCCAGAGTAGTATGGCTATTTATTAACCAAAGATAATCTTCTCTTTTCTTTTTTTTTTTTTTTTTTCCTAAACTAATGGTGGGTAGCCTCCTAGGAAATGAATGATCAAATGGTGATGTAGACTCTTCATTCACAATATGGTAACATACAAGAATATTCTCAAATTCATTAAGAAAGTTTTCCTCCTCCTTTTTTGGGCTAGAGTGAGGTGAAAACATCAGAGAAATAGCATTGGTGTGGTCTCCATACTGGTCTCCACAGATAACTTTACATTCTGTTTGTTCTGGCATGGAAGAGAAATAAAATAGGATTTTTCCCCACAGAATTTCTTATGTTTATAAATGTATAATTAAAAGAAAACCAAGAAATGCCTCTATACTTGTATGGATCACATTTAATGGAGAATTGATCCTGCTTTTAAGAAAGTTCTAAAACTAGAGTTTTTCCAATAAAAGCAAAATCTGTGCTCTTTCCCTAAATGGTAAACAATAGAGGCTGTAATGATTCATCCTCTCTTCGGTTTTATTATTGCCTTCCATCTTCCAATCTAAAAGCTCTTAGCATCATAATTACCTCTTTTGGCTTTTGCAAAATGTCACAGCTCCTATTTAGCCAATAGATCACATCACACGGGGCTACAGCTTCACTTTTAAACACTGTATTAATAGCTGAAATGTCTGACAGGCTGAATTATAAGCTTAGCAACAAATTGGTCTCCTTTTTGGCTTTTTCTAGATTTGCTGTTACTTTGGGAAGTAAGAAAGAGACCGGGAGCCAGAGATATCTAGATCCAAAGACATGCCTACTAAAAGTGGGCTTAGTCTAAGCCATTCAAGCCCTCTTCCAGACACCTAAACACTATAGTTAACCTGTCACTTTGTTATGTTGTACTTAGTCTTAATCATTCATAACTTTTGTATACATGGTGGCTTCACATACAGAAATACAGTTTGAAGACAGAGGTAAAATGGTATTAAATTAACTGCTATATCTGAATAAGAAAGAAAAACTTTCAATCACAGACTTCATAAGGGGGCTCCAAACAAGAAAAGTATGGCTATTTTTTTCCAGCTATGTCAGGTAGGCTAGAAAATAAATTATTTCCACCAACAAAATTGTTATTCTCCTAATAATAACAGAATTATTTCTCCCTACTCAGCATTTCATTCCAGTAGGTCACTAGAGCATCTGGCTTTCACTCTTCTTCTCCCCTAACCTTGTGAAAGTTTTCCTGAGTCCCTCAGAAAATGATATAACCTTTGTGCAATTAGCAGCCATACCAAACTTTCACAATGATGAAGCTAATGTTATTCCACTCTAACACCTGCTGCTCAACCTTTCATCATGTGTGTATATGTAGCTTAAAGGTCTTCCCTTCATCTGCTCACAAGTTTCTTTGGCTGCCTTGAATAAACAAAGGGCGGTCCTACTGGGACAGGCAAGCTGTGTGAACTGTCACTTTCTGTTAGCAAATAGCTCTTTTCCAAAATCAGAACATTTTCCATGTGCCGAATCTGTATTTCATCCCTGAGAAAAGCCTTCCGACATGAATATAATTATGCAATTTTGGTCTCCCATTCTTTTCGTGGAACAGGATAATACGTTGATGCGGTACTTCAAAATCTTTGTGGGACTGGCAACAGGACAGACTGTGGTTATTTAGTGTGAACACATTTAGGTAACAGAGAACAAAAGCTACTCATCAGTGTGTTGATGTGATCCTCAATATGGCCAACATTATGATCACACAAAATAGTAAGATTAGAAGCAAAATGAAAATCAAAATTAAGGTTTAAAAATTACTCAGTGCTTTGTGATCTGTACAAATGAACTAAAAGATATATTTTTTGTCTTAATATTTGAGAAAAGATGAGATGAATAAGATTAAATCATCCAAAGAATAGACCATCCATTAGTGGAATGAAACTGAAATCACACGCACACTGTACTAGATGAATGTGGGGTGAAAAAATCATATCCTGTATGTGATATTTATGGGCTGCAACTATCTGACAAGGAATTTAAATGGAATTGGGAGTTTAACAACATATTTGAAAAAGCATCAGGTGATTTATCAGTGATTTTGATTGTTTAGGGTGTTGACTTTGTCTAGGATCTGAAACAGACAGCTTATAAGAAAAAGGAAAAAGGGAATTATAGGAACTGATCCATTTGAAAACATGAGAGAGAATTGAGAACCTCCTCCCAGCTGAGTAGTTCTTTGGAGTTTTATTATTGTGGAGGAGAGAAGGGGGTGGGGTTTGCTTTGTTTTCCTTCATTTCCTGTTGAAATTCTCAGTCTAGTCTTATTTGGAGTTTGATCATGTGAATACTGATCAGGCTCAGAAATGATGAGATTTAGATTAATGGGTGGCTTGATGGTGTAAGAACATGGTTCACAATACAAAGAAATTTTACAAACACTTCCATTCCCATCAATACCTGTTCAACCTTTGTGCTTTTACCAGTTAGAGAAGTTTAATATAAGTGTCTTAATAGTTGAGATTCAGAAGATGAATCTGACTTTATAACAGCTTCAGGTCCAAGATCCAGCTCAAAAAATTGTTTTGAGCTTTATTGTTAAAAGCACTCTAAAAAGATCTTCAGCTTTATAGCTCCTGCAGTAAAAAAAAACAAAAGTGTTAAAATTCTTCTAAAAACAAAAGTGAAAACTTTCTATGGATATTTATCTTTTATTCATTTATGAAAGCGGCTTTGTTGTTTAGAGAGTTGAAAACTTAATTAAAATATTATTAAACATGTATGAATTCATTTATTATTTTGTGCTTAAATGGATGAAGTTCTTGTAGTGTTGTTTAAAACTGCAGTATAAATTAATACACAGACACACAGACACACACACTAATATTGATCCTCATAAAGGAAACAGTGATTTCAAGATATTTCCTGAGTTATTTTTCCCAAAGGTGCTAAATGTGTTTAATTTTGCAAAGTCTTTGCAACTGGAAAAGAAAAAGCATCTTATCTGAATTAGTCTGTTCACAGAGAGTCCCTCCCTTACTATAAAAAGATACAAAAGCATGATCATGGTGAAGCTTGTGGCTGGGCATTTATCAGGAATCTGCTTATTTGTGAAGATACTGTCTCTGAGGTGCTATTTTGCTGTATAAGGAGATGGTGGAAGCCTACCAACAGGCTTTCAGGTTTCTCCTGATAACCTAATAAGAAAACAGCAATTCCAAATGACAAGTACCATGTTTTCATATTTTACAGTGTCTATTTAGACAGGTAAGCCTTTTGGGGTCAGCAAGATATTTTCTCATATGGTTGTAGTTTCATTTTCGTATTCTTATTTATTGATACACTTCAGTTATAATCAAAATTGGATTTATTCTCTTCTTTCTATTTTGGACTTGGATTTTGTTGTCATCAGGAGCATAATAGACTGTGGTACATGACTACACTTCAACCGTTACTAATAAATGGTCAAACTAGAGCTGCCTCTGGCTCCCACCAGTGGAAAATGTGTTGACTCAGGTTCATCTTTAAGGTCTTGGTAAGCACGTGGTACATCTCACTTGGGCAAGACGGTAAGACTGATGAGCCTCTGTGTGTTTCCAGGCACTTTAATGTTCCATTCCTGTTCTCTGGTGTAGGAGGTTAGAGAGATGTGAACAACCTGAATTGCTCATTTCTAAACAGCTGAATTAGAAAGCCAGTTTCAGGACAGCCTGTTTGGTTGTTTCTATATTATTCATAATCTGCAAATGCCCATGAGGTCAACGAATTCCAAATTGTACCTGAAATTCATTTACAGCTATGTTTTCAAGTGATTACTTTGAAATTTTTGAAGTAGACGTCACAGGTCTGAGACAGCTGATCTGAGATATGTTGGTGTATATCTAGCTGATGCATGAAATCAATTACTGGAAAAAAAACCAAAAAACCCACCCCAAGGTAAAATGCGAATTAAACTAAAAGCTGTTTGGCTTCATGAACTTGTGTTTGACAATCCATGATACAAACAAGCTTCCTTGCTTACAGTACAGCATGCTACTAGTCTTTTTCATAATCACTTACGTTTTAGGTTACTGTATTTCACCTCCCACAGGAGAAATTGGCAATGTAGTTGAGTGTTTCTTTGACATACTACAGAGAAAATGTTCTGAGCTGGATCAGGAAAGCACTCAAGGAAAGATATCATTGCCCAGTTTCAAAATCTTTTCAGTTGTTACTTAACACAAAAGTTTTTGCATGTATTTATTCTTAGAGTTGCATCCCCCTGTTTTCTCAGACTGTGTCCCAGTGTCTTTTTTTCCTTGCTTCCTGAACCTCTGTCTCTCTCACAGTTACAAACCTTAACAATAGCCATCAAGAACAATAGCTCCAGCTCTCCGTTCCTTCAGGCCACAATGCTTGGTCTATAACGGCTTCAGTTCTGAACTTACGTAACAGAATACAACCCTCTCATAATTATCCTAGTTGAAAATTAGATTCATAACAATAACCTCAAAACAACAGGAATTAAGCAATTCTAGTAGTCCTTGGAGAAAATTGTAATTAATATATAGCCTGAAAGCACTGAAATTTTCTCCTAGACTTTGTGCATCTATTTGGTAATATGAAACCGGGTATGTGAAAACAGAGACTTCAACAATTTCACCTGCCTGGTTTCATAAAGAATTGTAATTCCAAGTTGTAGTTATTTAAATGAAGCAGTTAAACCCCTGATCTCAATAAGGTTAAGTAATGACAATTAGGTTATTAGACATTTGGCCTACTTTTCCATGTAAGAAACCGAAATATAGTGTAAGGAACATAGCACATTTGTTCCAAAGCCTTTAGCAATTCACCCTTTTTTTCATAATTGAAATTACCCTTTTTTGCATATATACAGTCAGACCCACAGTTAATATAATTGCTATGATTAAATTGAAGTCAGTTACTTCTAAAGAAACCATTCATATTACTGTTTATAACCTATCTATAAACAGAGGAGGTTGAAATTCTGGCTCATATAAATGAGAGACAAAACCTTAACCCAGAGACATTTATAATCCGGAGAGACTGGACACTATGAAGTGTTCTGGGGATTTCATAAATGTAGGATAGCAAAAGACTTGGAGACAGTTTTGGTCTGCAGCTGTTGCAGGAAGCCACTTTTCTGTTGGAGAGTGCAGAGAGCTACAAGAAACACTTTTTTTTTAACATGGGTTTACAGGAAGATTCTAAGACTAGAATACAGGTCCACCTAACCCCCACTTAGCCACTAGCTACCCCTGGAGTCGTTTGAATTCAATAGATAACTGAGTCCAGGACAAGAGGTAATTTGAAAAACATTCCATCTGAATATAAGAAAACACTTTTTCACCATGAGGGTGGCTGAGCACTGGCACAGGTTGCTGAGAGAGGTTGTGGGGTCTCCATTCTTGGAGATGCTCAAAACTCAACTGGACATGATCCTCAGCAACTTGCTTTAGCTGAACCTGCTTGAGCAGGAGGTTTGCACTAGACAGCCCCCAGAGGTACCTTCCAGCCTCAGCAATTTTGTGATTCTGCAACCACTAATTAATCTTTCAAATGCCTAAGTGACTCCTTCTGAGTTTATTCACAACTGTTTAAGTTCTGAACAGATAGCTGGCTAGGCCCGCCTTGTCTACGGGGTAGAGGTGTACATTCCTAATTAGGAGGCTAGTTTTAATTCTCTTCTCTGCCTGAGGGGTTTTGAACCTACATCTGTCACCTCCCAGGCTGACTATAGTCCTCTTTCCTTAGCACAATTTATATATTAGAATAAATAACATCAAAAGATGTCTCTGAGAACGACCAGGTCTAGAAAACTTCAACTTCACAGTTTCAGTATTCACACTGAAGATTTATATCCCTTCAGGCATAGGAGGGAGGTGAATCTGGGTGCTATGCAGCTGGGATGAGTCTGTTGCAAGCATTCCCTCATGGATACATTTCCACTTGTGAATGCTACACAGCACTGGGTGCCTCCCTGCATCAGGGAGCTAGGCTTGCGTCTTCAGAACACACCACACTTCAATTATATGCCTTTCCTTGGCATTTCCTAACTTTGAAGGATTATTGTCCTTGCTTTTGCATCCCACGATGATGTGCCAAGCTCTTTCTGACTATTGTGCACAGCCTGACCCAGACACATGTCCACCAGACATTTAGTTGCCTAATGGGGACAACCTGCCGGGCTTAGCAGGCCCGTGCCCAAATTCTTCTGTGAATTGAGCCTTTGGGCAATGTAGGAAGGACAGTAAAAAATCATAACAGATGCAGCTGGCTGAAAACGACTGCCACTATTCCAAAGGCAGACCATTTCCTCATCTGAAAATCAAGTTCTTTTGTGTTATAATAGTTTGCATAAGATCCCCAAATGTTTAAGTCATATCACCTAGACGTTTTTAAATGTCAAGTGAAAGTAGAAGCCTGTGTATGAATGAATAATGTCTTCCAAATAGGTACTGTCTGGGTGTAGTATGACACTTGAGCAGTTTGTTTGTACTTGTATTTTTGTTTTTTAAATAACCAGAGACATCATTTCATGTTGACAAGCTTGCTGTTGATTAAACTGAGCCATGAAGTAACAGATCAGGAGATGAGATGATAAAAACTTTAAATCCCTAGCAGAAGGTTGGATAAAACCTTTTTATTGTCTGAGGTATACCTGTGAGTTAACTAATTGTGAAGTGATAATAAATGATTTAATTATTTCCCATCTGTTAGGAATTCAATTAGATCTTGCTCAGTTTGCATAGCTGCAGTCTTTCCATCACTCTACTTTGCATTCAATACCCAGTCTGAAGCCCTAGAATTAAGCTATGTTATTACCCCCCGAGGCAAAGATGGGAGAGTGCTCTAAGAGCACTTTTTTTCCCTTAAAACCATCATGCCTGTAATCTTACTGTTGCATTTACAGCATCTTTTTAATATAATAAATACTGCATATATTTAGTCTGAGAAAAACTATGTCTAAATTGTTTTTTAGTCCAAATTATTATAGAAAAAACTGTTGAGGACTTTGAGGTGAAGATTCAACAGTACAACAAGTACATTTGAAAATAATTATTCTCAGAGCAAGGACATAAAACTAGGAAATTAAAGGCAAGGAGTGACTTGTCATGCCCCATATATATGGTGAATATACAGGGTATACTCTTCTACATTTTAATGAGAATAATTCATGCTGGTTTATGCTTACATAAGCCACTGCCAGCTAACGTTATCATTCCTCCACTACCTTTGGCATTGTTTTAACTTTCAGCACCTTCACATTAAAATTTTGGGGGTGGGGGTCATCTCCATTTACACCTCTATTGTATTGTTGTGAGACACAGAAAAAATCCATCATTTTGCCTTTCTTTCTAAGGTAACTGAAGGATATTTAGCTAAGAAGGAAAGACGAAGCAAAGAACATTTAGCTCAAAAGCCTCTTGCTCCTTGTCATTTGATGCCAGTGAAAGACGAGGAGATGCCCCCTGCCCCTGCCTTGGCTAATGTGTTCATTCAGCACAGAGGGCAAAAGCAGGGGTAAACACTGTCACCATTAATTTAGGACGGGTAGGCAATACTCACAGTTAACGTTCTCTGTTCTGTACTTGTAGGAACTGAGATTTATATTTCCTTCGTTAACCAGCCTCTGGGAGGACAACTGCTTCCATGACAGCTTTCCAGGAGGTTCAGCCAGTGTTTCCCTCCCTCCCTCCCTCCCTCCTTCCCCATGCAGCAGCCACAACTCCTAGAGCAATTTCTCACACTTCAGCATCACTGACCCACATAGGTTATCACGGCCCAAAACTCCTCTTCCCTGTGAACAGCATACCCCGGCCCAAGACTAGAGGAATATTCAGCTACCTAACTCTCACAGAAATCAAGTGCCTCCAAGGACCTTGCCTTCATGCAATGCAATAAGGAAAACCCTTTTCCAGGATAAAGGAAAAGCATATCTTCTTGAAAAGGAGGAGAGAACTGATGTTTACCAGCATGGACAAGGCAAATGTGAAATTAAGAACCAGGTTCCATCCCTAACATGTAAATGGTCTGAAAATTCAGGAATTTATCCACAGGCATCTGTGTCTTAAAGATTCTTTAGAGAGAAGAGACGTTCTCAAAGTGTTTCGCCTATATCCACCTGCAAATCACTTGATAGAAGTAGTGAACAGTTTTTGTGTTTCACTTTGTTTTACGCTGTCACTTTAATCTGTGTTTAAGAACCTGTCTCCTCTTTCCTCAATAAGATATGTTAATTAATTGGGTGACCTAACTGCATATGCTACACAATCATATTTGCTCTTGGATTAATTTATTTAAACCTAAGTAAACGAAAGAGAGATTTTACCTTTATTTCAAGCTATACTGTCTTTTGATATTATATTTGCCTTTGAAACTATGCAGCAAGTTTTCCTGGAAGGGCACAAAGGAAAAAAAATCATTATAATCTTTTTCAACACTGAGACGTGAAGAGCCTCAGGTGACATGACTTAGGCCAATTGTTTCACTTATCAAAAATAGATAACATAAGCCCTCAACAAATCTGCCTGCATGGTTGTTTTTTGACCTCTTATTGAACGTTTGTCAATTGTCACTTTGACTCACAGTCCTACATTAAGAGGTCTGAGAAATATTGCTTTGCTGGCGTAGATTCACATTGACACAATTGGGGTTTTTTCAGCGCTATATCATCAACGTTATGCTGTGCTACCCTAATGATTTAAGCACATAAAAACATAGCACAAGCCAAAGGACAATGGTAAGGAGTGCATTTTTTTTCTATTTTATGTCATTTTATTTTTGCTGAACAACAAAGTAAGTGTTTTAGACTCAGTTTTGGATATGTAGACCTTAACACTGAAAGAGAATTTCTGTCTATGTGTGTACCTATATGTACATAATTATGCAAAACATAAGTGTACACACATTTTCTGCTCTGGTAATCCCACTTAACACTGTGTAAAGTGACATTATGTTGTCTGAAGATCCTTGTTGGAGAATACTTCCTTGCATAGAAGCTTTGGAGTAAATCTGGCAAATATGCCAAAACTGTAATTTATTCAATATCTCATCTTCTTACCCCCAGCACAAAGAAAGAGAAGGAGCATGTGGTGATGGGTCAGAGTGGCTGTTTAAGAGTGACAGGAGTGTGATAGAGGCCTTAGCCCAGTGGTATAAATTAGAGCAGAACCATCCCTGCTTTAACATGCACTGAGACTGATCAGTCATGGGTCACGGATCAGGGAATTGCAAATGGCTGTTTGCCACCTGTCTTTATCAGAAAAACGAAATAAAGCTCAGATAGATACAGTGGAAAATCAAGGCAAGACCATATCAGTATAAAGACATACATCATTCCACATTTACAAAAGAAAACAATAAACTAAAATGACAAATATGCACCTGACATACAAGCAGGACAGACATTTTTATGTGGTAAATTACTGAGACATTTTGATCAACTGTTTACTTTAATGTATTTTTGGACATTTTCTTTCTCCTTTTTACTCATTCTGGGGTTAGTTTTCCAAAATATCTGATCCACTTCTAACAAACAAATTCCAGAAAGTCACTATTAAAAAAAAATTCACACAGTTATTTGTTGAAGAAGTCTTTACCATGTTCTTGAAATGTACTAAAGCCTTTGCCCACCTGCAGCCAGGAATATATTTCAAATGTGTGTTCAGTAACAGCTTTTACCTGGAACTGTATTTCAATTTTCTCAAAACAAAATTGCTGGCGCCTGTTGACGTTTTATTGTAAGGCACGGATTGGTCCTTCGGAGCCCACTGTTTATATTGCAGCTTGTGCAAAGCTGAAAACATACTTACGCAGAAAAATCACACATACTGATTAAAATCCCTTTTTTGGAACAGTTTGTGCTTTTCCCAGGTCCAAGAAAGATCCATTTTAGTGCACAACGATGAAATAAAATAGCAAGCCATGAACATGTTCAACAGTGGCCAGAGGGCGAGCGTCCCTGGTGGCTGCTGCTTTGCTTTTCCTCCCCGTGGCACTCCCACGCAATGGGGCGGTGAGGGGCAGTGGCGAGGGGCGACGGCGCCCTCGGCCGCGCCCCGCTCAGCGGGGTCTGCCACCCCCAGCAGCCCCTGGGTGGGCGCCAGGACCCGCCGGAGAGCGGAAGCAAAACGGGCAGGTCGAACACATCAGGGACACTCTGGCAAGGGTTTGGCAGTCTGGCATTGGGGGGGGATGTTGTTAATATTTTATTTTATTTTATACTTTCTTTATTATTTACTATTTGATATTTAAGGGGGTTTTATCCATTTCCAAGCTACACATTTAAAAAGCAAGATAACACCACCAAGAAAGAATCAACAATCATAAATTGTTCCTATGAAATATGTTATTTCTTACATTCTCCGTACAACATTTTTCAGGAAATGAATATTCCTGCAACCTCTTAGTATCTCATCTAAAACAAGCAAACAAACAAAAAGCCAGAATGGCTTTGTGATTTGTTCCAAACTCAGCTAGTATTAAATTTGCTATTAAAAAGTATAAACTGCAAATTCCTATGCTTATGAACTTGAGAACGTTCTCTGGTCCAGTCTAAATACAACTTTGTTTACACTGATTTAGTAGCCTTATGAGATTGCCTGGTTGTTTTCCTGAGTTCCCTCAGCAGGTGAAATTACTTGCTGAGCTGCACAAAATCATGCTGGGAAATAGCTGTGCCATGTACATCTCGCCAGTATTTATTTAATGTTATGTTACTGCTCGAAAATGAAAAGCAGTAATATTTAAAATGCAGCCAATGTGATGATGACCTATAAAAGCAAAAGAAAAGGCTGGGTAACAAATGAAACTATAACTTACATGCTGGTTTTGATGTCATTGTTTCTACCCCTACAGCAGCCATTCCCTTTGTGGTTTTGCAAACCACAAACAGTATGTTAGTTTTATATCCCTTTCTCTGAGTAATAGGTCTCTCTCTAACCACTGGCATGCTATCTCATTAAAGCCTATGTGCTCTGAACTGCTGAAGGTAGTGCTTTTGAATTACGAAAGCAGAAGATCTCTGAGAAAATTCAGGTATCAGCCATGATAACTACGCTGGCAGTTACACAAAAATTCTCGGAGGATTAATAAGACTCCTTTTTGCTATAAAGATAAGTATATGAAACTCATGTTCATTGAAATTTTACCTGAATAGTAATGAACATTTTAATTTTCTGTAATTATTTGAAGCTGTTTTAACCTTTTTGCATTCAATTCAAAACCAGCATTGATAACAAGCACAATACTTTGTCAGTGTTGGTACAGTGCAGCTGTTAAGTGGTGAAAGTGAGGACAAAAGGACTGGATGAAGTCTACAGTGTACCTGAGTGTGAAAGGGCAGGCTTCAGGCACTGGTCAGGTGTCTGGAGAACAGTGCCACCTACATTTTAAAAAGTCTGGCTTGAGAGAGCTCTAAACCCTGCTTCTGCTGGGGAAAAGCAGCATTACCTCTTTGCAGTGGGTGCACCGCATTCTTCACACCTTCCTTCTGCCTGCGAAACAGGCTGCCTCTCCCTCCAGAAGTTGGTGCTGGTAAGGCCACGACACAACCCCTACCATGGGAACTGAGCGCAAGCCAACAGTTCAAATATGTGCTGAGGATCCCAGAGTATGTATGACTTCTTCTGATCCCCATATTTTCACAGCCACACTGTTATCAATATCCAAAGGGACTTGTTGGAAACCAGCCTGGGTATATGGATAAAACCTAAAGTCATTACTCTGACCAAACGGTAACGTCACCTATAACCAAAGTATGTTCTGAGAAGCCATACATCTCCCTAGGATGGATCTAAAGAATGGTACAAATGCCTGCCTGACTGACTTCTGTATGTCCCTGAGGACTGAAGCTTGTTATGTATTGTTTGTGCTAAAGTAGCATATTCAAGCCCAGCATGTATAATGAGAACACCCTTGCTCTGAAGTGCTTACAGTGAGACGCAGAGTCAGAGAACTGGAAGTCTTGCTCAGTGTCAGAGGTGCTGAGAGCAGCTAACTCTCTTCCCACACTGGCATCACTCCCCAGTGAGCCTGGACTCTGCTGAATTTCCTGAGTGTTCTCCAACATCCCTGAGCTTGATAAGGAATGAATGCTACTTGTGAATAAAACATGAAGGAGATTTTCAGTTTAGATCTAAGATTTCTCCAGCACATCATCCATTCTTTTTTCTCCCAAAGAACAACAGAATAGCTGAAGCTGGAACGGACCTCTGGAGATCACATAGTCCAACACCCTGGTCAAAACAGGATCAGCTAGAGCAGGTTTCTCAGGGATATGTACAATCATGTTCCAAACATCTCCAAAGATGGAAAGTCCACAGCCTCTCTGGGCAATTTGTTCCAGTGTAATGGCCACCTTCAGAGAAAAAAAAAAAAAAAAAAAGAAGAAAAAATCTTCTTCTTATTTTAAATGGAATTTTCTATATTTCTGTTTATGCTCACTGGCTCTTATGGGCACCTTTACAGCTCCATCTTCTTTATTCCCTCCCCGCTCCCTCAGGTATTTAGACACATTGATACAATCCCCCTGGAGCCTTCTCTCCTCCAGGCTGAACCATCCCAGCTCTCTCAGCCTTTCTTCATATGACAAATGCTCCAATCCCATTATCTTCATGACCCTTCACTGGACTCAGTCCTGTATGTCCAGGTCTTTCTTGTACTGGGGAGCCCAGCACTGGACACAGCACTCCAGATGTGTCTTACCAGTGCTGAGTAGAGGAGCAGGATCATCTCCCTTAACCTGCTCCCTCAACACTCTTCCTAACATAGCTGAGGAGGCTGTTGACCTTGTTTGCCATGAGGATGTGTTGCTGACTCATGGTCAACTTGTTGTCCACCAGGGCCCGCAGGGACCTTTCTGCTGAGCTGCTTTGCAGTCAGTCTGCCCCAGCCTTTACTGGTGCCTGGGGTTATTCCTCCCCGGGTGCAGGAGTCAGCATTTCCCTTTGCTGAACTTCATGAGATTCTTTGTCGTGGTTTAACCTGGCAGGCAGCCAAATACCACGCAGCCGCTCACTCACTCCCCCGGCCCCCCCAGTGGGACGGGGAGAGAATCGGAAGGGTGAGAGTGAGAAAAACTCGTGGGTTGAGATAAAGACAGTTTAATAGAACAGAAAAGGGAAAATAATGATAATAAATAATGATAGAATATACAAAATGAGTGATGCACAATGCAATTGCTCACCACCCGCGCTGACCAATAATCAAGTAGTGATCGGTACTTCCTGGATCACGCCTACCGTTCATATCCTGAGCATGACGTCACATGGTATGGAATACCCCATTAGCCGGCTGGGCTGGCTGTCCTGATTATGTTCCCTCCCATCTTGTGTACCTAGCTCAGTCAGTAGGCACGGGAGCTGTCCTTGGACTAGGAGGGCGCTTAGCAACAACTGAAAACATCAGTGTGTTATCAACATTCTTCTCATACTAAATCCAAAACACAACACTAGGAAGAAATTTAACCCTATCCCAGCCGAAACCGGGACATTCTTGTTGGCCCGTTTCTCCACCCTGTCCAGGTCCTTCTGAATGGCAGTATAACCATCTTGTGTATCAGCCACTCCTTCCAGCTTTGTGTAAATTTGTTGAGGGTGCTGTCCCATCATCCAGGTCATTAATGTAGATGTTAAATAATATTGGCCCCTGTATCAACACTGAGGGTACTCTATCCCAGACAAAATGAGTACACAAGCCTCCAACCGGACATTGTCCTGCAGATCACAACCATCTGACCCTGGCAGTTCAGACAGTTTTCAGTCCACCTCACTGCCTACTTATCTAATCTGTGCTTCATCACTTCATCTATGAGGATGTCCCAAGACATATTGTTTAAAATTTTCCAAAAGTTGAGACAAACAACACCCACTGCTCTTCCCTCATCCACCAAGCAAATCATTGTAGGAGGTTGTCAGGTTGGTCAGACATGATTTCCCCTTCATAAATTAATGCTGTCTACTTGCAAGTACCTCTTGTCCTTCATGTGTTTGGAAATTGGTTCCAGGATTATTTGCTCTATCAGCTCCCTAGGGCCTGTAAAAAGGCTGACCAGCCTGTCCTTCCCTGGATCCTCCTTCCTGCCCTTTTTGAAGGTAGGAGTGACATTCCTTCAGTCCTCAGCATCTTCCCCTTGGATAATCAAGAACGGCCTCACAATGACATCAGCCAGCTCCCTCAGCACTGGGGGATGCTGAAGAATGGACAAATCAGCCCAATTACCAGTTTAATATATTTTTTTCTTTCATTTCTCCCTTCTTAAGTCCAGATTTCTCCTGAAAATTTGCTTATTTATCAGGAGAGCTACCTCAGAAACTGAGAAAAGTGGAGGAGTAGGCCAAGGCCAGTACCACTGCCAGTTGCTTTTTGTTCTTTTTCAATTGTCAGACTTGGTTCAGGTAAACACTTGTTTTCTGTGACAGAGGGGGATGACATGCTCATTAGAAAATGAGCAAAAATGAGTTGGAATCAAACATTTAACAATCTAAACCACTTCTTAGGTTGCACCTTGCAGATAACAAGAAAAGATGATGCTAATAATTTGACAGTGTGAAGGAAGACACTTTCCACATGTTTAGTTAAGGGTACAAGCATTAGGTTTTGATGTGAAACCTTTTACGAAAACCTCTTTTTTATATCATGATTTATTTTTTTTTCAGTTCTAGCTTTAGTCAGCAATACCTTCCGAGACAAAAATAGAAGGTACTCAATCCTGTCAGTGATATCGCTAAATTCTGTTTTGTAAGTTTCTTCCTGAAAAGCTAAATCCAAGGTACCAGTGTCAGCACTGACCTTGTATTCTAGGCCTTTCTTTCTTTCTAGCAAAGCAGGTCTTTCTTCATAGCAGTTTTGTTAAGTCATTCCTTAGCTGCTTCAGATCAATGTATTGAGCAGACTCAGCAGGATAGATGATGACAGAGGCTGCAGGGTGGCTTAAGAAAATGCTTAAGGCTTCAGCTATAGCCTTGTTTCCACATTCCCATCCCATAACATTGTTAAACATCAGAAAGGGTCCTGATCTGCCAGGCTCCTTTCCCAGAGTTGCGCTGTATCATTTCAGGACTTTTGGGGCAAACAAGCTGTATTGGTATATACACACACACATAAAGCGCTTTTCTTCTCTCATGACTAAACAGTTTAACTTATAACATGGTGGAAGTTAGAAAGAACTGGGGAAAGTTCTGCAATCCTATAAACAATTGCTGGTTGTAATATGCCTCCATCTATATAAATGTCATTGACTGACAGTAGAAAATATGGTGGAAAATACTGGCTGTACCACGCAAGGGCAGAGTTCTAGATGGTTGGAGTTTAACCTATGGCACCCCAAATCAAAACTTCAAGCTTTTTAAACTACAGATCTCTAGTTGTGACACAAGTCCATGGAAATATGCAGACATGCAGCTCTGTCTTAGGAATCAACTCACAGCACACCCTGAGCAGGGTGCAGTTTAAGTCTTGTACCGAGAGTACATCCTAGTTCCCTTTCCAAAGACAACAACTCAGGAGATTCATAGATACACCATTATTCCGTGATTTTGAAGACAAGTGCAAATACTATTGACATAACTAAAAGGCTGTTATCTTTAGCCTGCAGTCTTGGGTACAGTCAGTTATCACCATCTGCTGTCTAAATATTAAAGTTCTTATGGATGGAATATTTGAAAAGTGTATCTGGCACAGGAAGGAAAATAACAACAATGATGACAATAATAATAATAATATAATAATAATAGACAGGAAAAAATGTATTCATGTGGGAGATGAAACTTTGTCATATATAAGAACCTGTCTCCCCATAAAGAGATCAAATTGTGGGGGGCTGGAGATTTCCAAATAATCTGCCTTATAGTGGATTGTCTATTTATGTGCTAAACAGAATGCTTTTATTCCCTCTATATGATTTTTCCAATGTATTTGTCAAGGCATTTGAGAAGATTGTATTTTCTATAGTGTTTCTAATCTTTTAAATCAAAAGTAAAGGAGGTAAAAGAAGGAAAGGTCAAGCATTTGATATCCCTAGTAGGGGAGATATATCCTGCTTTGGGTAAAACTCTGTGAAATCAGCTGTCAGAATTTAACTTCTCCCTAGCTGCAGCATTGCAAGGGTGTGAAGAAAGCTGAGTGGTTGCTGATGGTTTCCTTAGATTCCTCTGCACCTAATCATACTCACAATACCGGAGGTTTCCATCATTGCAGGAGCTGACAGAATTTAGTGACAATCCAGAAAAATGCATTCTGAAGGTCTGTTCCGAGAATTCCAAGTGCTTAACAAAGCAATGCAGCAAATGAAATATGTTTGTTCCTCACAGATCCAAAAGCTGGTTTGCAGTTAGTGTCTCTATCCCTTTCACTTTAAATCTGACATTATTGCTATTAAGATGCAGAATAGGCTTTTCAAGGATTGTAGGTTTCCTCCAGTGTGGTTCGCGGCTACGAAGGCTAAATACAAGTTTATCGCTTGTATTTTCTCAGCAGACTTTTGCTTCAAATTCAGTGACCCATTTTAGCTGCAGTAGAAGGTCACTGTTGCTAATTTACTCTCATTCATTGGTCTCAATGACAGAATTTAATTATTTCAGCCTAGTTCATAGTGGGAGAGCAGTTGCAGTGCTTAAAACACTGTAATGAAAACCAGTAAACCCTCACCTTGACTCAGCAAAAAGACCAGGAATAGAACAGTTAAGCTGATGGTCGATAATCTCAACTGCAAAAAAATATGTGTCTTACCTTAATAAATGGGAAATTTCATCTAACAGCTGTGCAATTGTTCTTTGGGCTTGACCCGACTCTCACTAATATCTATGGAAACCTTCCTAAAAATTGAGGAAGATGTTATATTGAGCACTGTAAGTATAAAGAAGAAGGAATTCCTTGAAACAGGATCCACAGACTTTGGGATAAAGCTTGCAATGTTTTTTAGAGGCAAACGTGCTTTCACTCAGCGTAGAAGGGATAGCACACCGAAGCCAGTGATAACCGTGTAGGTTTAGCTGGATAAGACATTACCGAAGAGAAGGATCTGGCCTATTCATTACTGTAGGATAACTAGTAAAACGATAGGAAATCCAAAAGAGCTGCTAACTCTTCTTCCATGTAAGCATGGGAGTAGCATGCTACATGGCCCAGCTGTACTGGATAAGAAAAAAAAAGAAAACAGGGCAGGCACAAGGCATTCCTGGCTAGAGAGACTAGATTGTCAGCCTGGCCAAACTCACCAGAATCAACCCAGGTCCAAATTAAATAAAATGTTCCCCTATGTAGGTGTCCACCTTAATAAACTCTTCTTTTACGGGCTTCTGCAGTTTTTGTCAGAAAAAGGAATGGTAAAGGCTGGAACTCTCCTGTAGGAATCCCCTCTTGTCCAAAGACAGAGTTCCCCATGCAAAGCCTAGAGCAGTCTCTCTTTACAGTGTTACTCCTCGACTTTACATTTGTCTGGCTGATGAAAGTAGGATGGTGATCATAAAGTTGAAGTCTCACAGTTCTTTTAATAAACTTAAATTTGATTTTCTGTGTGTCTGTCTACCTTTTTTGTTTTCCATTTGCTCATTCTTTGGTAAAATTAAAATTGTCTGGGAGAGTGTAAGGAAGTTGGGAGAAGAGTTTTATCTTTAACTTCTACTTTTGAAAACCTCTGGTTTTATCTTCTGAAACACCATTTTTTTCTTTGCTTTCTTTGGCCAAAGTATGTCTCCAACTGTGAGACATGGTCCAAATCTAATTAGAATATTTTACTCAGTAAGCTCTATTTTATTGAGGAAGTCGGATATTACATACTATTTGGACATCTCAAATATTACAGAAGTAATAATTAATAAGTGAAAATCTGTAGAAAGTGAGACAAATAGTAAAGAGGAATATAGGGAGAAAAATATATAAATATGTCAATCATGATACAACCTGTTCTTTAACAACATATAACTTTCTTTTGTAACAGAACAACTCTTTACAGTTAGATTTGGCATGGTACTGGCAGAGAGGAGAATATTTGAGCCACTTTTTTACATATGAATGAATGATATTGTCTCATCATTAAGGTACTAATAAATTTTGAAAATCAAATCTCAAGAACGGCTTGCCTAAATTATCCCATTTTGTATTTATTAGTATTTTAGTATATTAGTAACTTTCTTTTCTTTTCTTTTCTTTTTTTTTTTTCCTGAAAAATCTTATTTAGGATTCCTGAATAACATCAAGCATGTTAAAATAGAGTGGCTGTCCTTAATTCTCTAATTGCATTCTTATTGAAGATCTTTGCTAAAGCTTGTGTAGTATTCTCTAAACATCTTTTTATACTTGTACTGTGGTCCAAACTAAACATAGTGAGAGTAGCTCTTTGCATATGGAGGATAAAACTGATAACTTTGTAAGAATACATTGGATATAAACTCTGATGAAATACATAGACTATGTAGAATTTAGATATCTCTTTTTTCCCCAGATTTTATGAACCCTGTATGTGAAATAATATGTGTTCACAGTTTTACTGATACAAAACCTATAAGCATAGCATGGATTTCTATAAGCTCCAGAGAAGATGAGGATGAAAAGGAGCTATTTAGCCATCCAGCATGTCTTTAAACATCAGTGCATAGTGGGTCCTACAGCACATTACCTTGTGATTTGCCCCGTCTAGACAGTCTATAATCGATTATAGTTGTGCTGTTACCTGTCTTGCAAGACTCCTCCTCACCATCAAAATATTTGGTAATTTTACTATTTAATTTGAAGTGCCAAACCTTCAACAGATGATTAACTTTACAAAGCTTCAGCATCAGCTTTCAGATACCTGAGGAAGGGAAAGGAGGTCTGTGGTGCTAGTGTGAAAGCTGAAACATGCTTCCCTCCTTCTTTTCCCTGGTTTGCCCTCAACTCTGAATGTACCAGTAGGATGAAAGAAGAATGGAGCATCTTTCTGATGCAGTTAACTTTCCCCTAGACAATATAGTTTTTAAGCACAGCATTTACTTAGATCAAAACTCTGTATGAAAAGAAATGTGTTCAATTTGGTCTTATGTTGCTGATAAGCTTGTAGTGAAGGCACTGTTGTGGATTTGTAGAGATAAAAGTCATTGCTGGTTCGGAAAAGAGATGTTATTGGATATCCTTATTGAAAGGATGCATTGCAAGTGAAAGTTTCCAAGCTTTTCCAAGACTAGTTGTAGAGGAGTCTAAAAGTCTGAAAACTAGAAAAATCATACTAAAGTAAAGAAATGAAACAATTTGAGAATATATTTGTAATAGTATTAATACATTTATTGTCTTTCATACCTTGAATATAATTTCTCAGTTTCCAGTCCCCCAGGAGCTGTTCTTTTATTAACATCGTAGAAGTTCTGTTCATAATTTGTTGTCAGAGTATTTGAAAACATATTAAAATTCATAGGGTACCTACCTTTTCACTCATGGGGAAAACTGTTTTATTTTATCCTAGATGTTTTGACATAACAAATAATTCTGCTGTTTTTACATGAGAATGCTAAATGTTCTGTAAACAGTAATTACAGGGTGGGCTATGTATGTTCTTGCTGTTCACAAAACATACCAATAGACCAATATATGCAGTTTGGTTTTTGATTAACAACATTTTGTCTTCTGGTCTAGTTATCATCAGTTGCTCATGAATGAGTTTAAACTGTCAATATGACCATTCACACCACAAAAAAGATTTTTTTCTTCATCTATCACTTATTTATGATTTCTGGAAACACCTACTATAAATTGTACTGGTTCAAGCTGTTCCTATCATAGATCTAAGTTTACAAGCCGTAATTTCCAAATGTAGCTTCTTAAAACAAGATGTTTGTGTCACAGGAATAGAAATTTAAACAGCTTTGGTTATGTTCAAAGCAGTGCATGTGTAGCCTGGAGTATAGTTATTTGTGGAATAGGGACATAATCTCACAGTCTCAAAAATGGGCGAGCACTTTAATGACTGCCGCTGAACAAGGTGGATCCATTTTTGGAATTCTCATTAATGGAAAGGAAAATGATCACTTTTTATAGTGGAGCATCAGATTCATTCTGAAGATCTTTGGGAGAGGCACTCCCAATAAGCAGGTTATTTAAAAAATTGTCTTAAAATGAGTGCCTTTGAATACACCAGAGTTTCTGCTGATGCTGGAACTATCTTCCATGGCTTGAAACTAAATTTGTGCTTTTCTATCCTGCTGAATCAAGGTCTGAATATAGCATATTTGACATGAAATAGTCACAGGTAATTCAGATATGTGTCTGATTTGGGAGTATCTGAGTACTTTCCTTAGTAAGGAGTATCAAGAGAAATCACATCTTTTTCTATGATGAGACATATATTTACTTTGAAAGTGTCATGAAAAATGCATGGCTTTGTTTCATTCAAAAATCTTGTAAGTTGAAGAAGAGAAGGCTCAGACAGCTATTTTATGCCAACCTGACTGCATAACAGCACTGGACAAGAAGAAATCACTTTGTACTGAATAGGGAACCAGAAAGATTGAAACGCTAGGAAGAGCTCCGCTCCTTTCAATGGAACAGTAGGTATTCTCATTGCTAGGGAGCTAGTACTCTGACATTTATCCTTTTCCCATCTTTATACCACATTTTACATGTACCGTTTATAGTCATAAGGGAGACTCAAATGAATCAGGCTGAAAAAGGTGCTCCGGATACCTTTGTCCTCACTCTTCTGAAATCAAATAAAAACTCTCATCAGCATATCATGTTCTGGCCTTGCGTCTAGCTCCTTCCTTTCTTTCCCCATATGGATAATGTCTGGCCAGGAAGGAAATGACTGCATTTTCAACTACAGGGATGAAATCTGGCCTAATGGAAACTTGCTTGAGTTACTTCCTGAAAGCTAATGACTAAAGAGAGCTTTCCAGGAGGAGACTAAGATCAGCAGAAATGTTGGCCAGTGAAAGAGATAACATCCTAAAATACCCACAATGCAGATTTTCAAAAAGCTTTCTTTTGTGGGTGTGCAATTTGGAGACTGAGGATTAGTGATGTTTGAAAAATCAAACAGGTTTTACCTTCATTCACCTGATGCGGTCTCTGTTTATTGATTAAAAGTCTGAGTAGTCCTGTTGATCCAATATAACCTTGTTAGTGGGTATGTGGGGCATCAGTTGAAACCCTGGGAGAACAATGGCATTTGAGGGGGTCACAATGTCGCCTTTTAATATAGGCAGTTTCATACTCTTGCTGTCCAAGGTTTCTGTACAGAAGGCAGAAGATTCCTGTTTTATTTTCACTTTTCTGTGCTGATTCCTGAAGGAAAGGCATTTATAAATAGGCTGATTCACGACTTGGGTGGACGCAGGAAATATCTAGAAGAGAAAAAGTAAGTGCATATCGGGTAGCCACATGAAAGGTAATTAATAGTAAAATTTAAAAGCTCAGTCAGCATGGAGGACAGCTAAGCAGTCCAAACAATTTCAAGTACTTCAGAATATCTATAATTTGAATTTGCATAAAAATTTGGTCACACATCTTGGGATTTATATTTGCAATTTATAAATGTTTGATTTACATTTTCAATGGATTTCAGAAGAAGCCAAGCTTGGTGTGATCTCTTCTTCCTGAAGAAAATGAAGATCACCTTACTGTGTCTTGATTAGTTAGTTGGAATGGCATTTGTTTTAACGAATTAATATACAATATCACAATTTGTTTCTAAGAGAAAATTCAGTATGCATTCAGGAAAGTTAATTATATTTCCTTTTTTGGCATCTTTCTGTTTTCCAATCCCCCTTTCTCCCACCTAACCATATAAACTTAGAATTAAGCCTACAAACAGTGTTACTGCATTGTTTAATCTCTTTCACACTGCCTGCAGGGATTAGCTGAGGTGACACAATTTCTAATAAAATTTTACACCAGTAAACCTGGCTTGAAGAGCAGATGTAAAAAATCCTGCTGATTGTCATGCATTTAGGCATTCATTCATAAGAAGGCACACTACTGTGCATATGTGGGACAGGATGTTTTGCTATGCTAAAAGTGAATCTTCATGCTGTTGAATTTATGCATTTCCCGTTGCTACTCAAAATACTTGTCTGAATGCTCAGGCAGGGGAAAGCTCTCTCTGCAGAAAATGCTCATCTTCTGTTCAAGTCAAGAGGTCTGACTTGTACTCTATTCCCTATTCATGGGCAATTTGCAGCCAATGTTTGCTTTATCGTCACAAATTAACAAGGAAAAGATTGTGGCCCTAATTTTTGCTTCAGTGTGACGTTATGAAGCAGGTAATAAATGGCAAGAATAGAGGAGAAGAGAAGAAGAAAACAAACCAGAGACTCCACGAAGATAAATGTAATATCCCCTTCACCCTCAAGAAATGAAATTCTTCTGACAGGGTCAGAGATTCTGCTTGGCAAACCATCTTAAATTAATTACCTGCTTGACATTTTAAAGGAAGGTTTCAGATTGTAAATTTAACCCAGACAAAGCATTCTTTTTAATCTTGTCAGTATGCAAACTACTTTGCACTGCAGTCTGTGAATTATTTATCAGAGAAACGACCCCAAAGGGTAAAAGGAAAATCGGGAGTATTTGATCTCAGGTTCTGCAGCCTGATGTACTTCTCTACCTTAGATCTGTACCTGTTGCAGTTGCTTAATTTCTCTTTGTTTGATGTTGCTGATACTTAGCTCTCACGCTGTGCTTCTCTAAAGCCTAAATATTTTTTCCCCATTTAAAGGCATTTCAATTGCTTCTAGAACTATGTCCCAGCAAATAATTGTACCTACTTTCCAGGGAAAAACAGAAGCTAAATAAAGGGGACAAAACCACCTGTCTTTCTGTTCCATATGTTTTCATTAAAATAAGCATGCCGTATTCACGGCTGTTGGGTTTTTTCCTGCACTCAGGTGAAAATACAGTCTGTAATAGTAAGTAATCTGCAGAGCCTGAGTTTCTACTTGTAAACTGCATTAAAACATTAACCCTGTAACAAGTTGTGTAATATTAATGATGAAGAGTGGTCACATGGGATAAAAATACCTTGGAAGATGTGAATCCAGAATCCAGTACCGACACAGGTTTTTTTTGTGCAAAACCACTTAATTTTAGTCTCCTGGTTTTTAAATGAAACCTATACAACTTCTAATTTCCTATCTTTCAGTCTTTTTAGGTTTCAAGATTATTTATTCAACAATATTTTATATAGGGTTTAGTATTACTGCTGACAGAAAAGACCTCTAAGTGCAATTGTAATGTAAAAGACAATTATAATTCAGGGACCAACACAAATCAGAACATAACCTGACTAACACCTGCTCTCGGTTGACATTGAACCTGTTTGCTTAGTTACTCTGGATTTCTACAAAGGCCATAATTCTCTGAAGACATCAACCAAGTAGGCATCTGATATTTATAAGAAAGTCAGATTTGGAAAATCAGCAGAAAAAAAACATTAGCCAATTGTAACAACTTAAGCATGTAATGCTACTATACACATTTTTCACTTTGAGAACATTTGCTCCCTGGATGTGCATTGTTAACTTTTGATGTTTCATGTTTCAAAGAAGTTCCAATATTTTATGTTTTATCCATAAGTAAGATGAACTTTAGTTGAGCTGAGTGGAAAGTTCAGTAGAAAGTCTATCAATCTGCAGAAAGAAACTATAATTCCCTTTTGCTTGTGTCACGTAGTATGAAAAATTATTTATTTGACCTATGGAAGTTTTTGCATCTTGATGTGAGCTGAAATGAAGCTGATAAAATTGTTATACCATTCTTTGGTTTAGTACACTACCTAATGTTTTTATTTTATAATCTTTCATTCTTTAGAGGGGGATTTTTTCCTACCACCATACTTTCTTCTTTCTTTGTGTCAATAGTTGAATGTTCCAAGAGCAAGACATGAGAGACTTGATAATAAAAATCTGTCTAAGCAAAATGTGGATGAGCTTTTATTTTACTATGCAGTCCTAACGAAATATTTCTGGCAGATAATTCTCCTTTCAAGAAATATTTGTCAGATTTCTACGTAGGTTTCTAAGTATCCCAAGACTTTCCAACTTGCCTTCAGTTTCCTCTGATAATAAAAAAGTGCTTAAACTCTTTGTGGGTTGATGAAAGATTAACTATGCATGGCATAAAATCAAGGATACCACTCTAGTTAATTGCAAGCCTGCCCACTTTAAGGCTGTATCCACTTTTCATCTGTTTTTACCATGAAACTCCCAAGAAATAGTTAAAGGATTGTATACATCCTCCACAGTCTATATACCTATCTATAAATTCCCCTTTGCAGATTCTTGTATCCATACAAAATACACAACTAACAAACTGAAGACTTTTGCTTACTGAATATCCCAGGTCCCTCTTTAATGAAGTGTAAGTATGAGCTCTAGTGTCTGTGGATACATTCTAATTAGGGTTAGGGATTTTGGTTGTTGTTTAACTACGATAATTTCCCCTGCGATTTCTATTCAGCTGATTTCACTTCTCCCCCTGGCCCTTGCTCAAACCTACTGGAACGTCAGTGCTGGAGCTGTGATCGGAGACCATCCTAACAACAGCTGCATTTCAAAGTCTTCCTTCTACTTTTAAGGTTTTTTTAACGTTTCCCAACTGATTTGTGAGGGTGGTTAAGACTCATACGAGAGCAAAGAATTACCTTTATCTAGATATAAATATTATTTTATGCTAATTACTGAAGTTATTCTTTTAAGATAAGTAAAATAGACACTCCTTGATTTTTATGTAGGTATCAATAGCAATCAAACTTTGATGTTCACTGCCCATGACTGCCGTTTGATCTGCTTATGATGGAATTACCTGTGGGACTTTTTCAAGCTGTTAAAATACATATTTTTTAAAGTCATAGTGAATAGACTGTACATTCTTCATGTCCTAGGTATCTGAGGCTGAACACTAGTAGTGAAGCAATATAGCTACTCTATCAAGGTATGCACTGGTGATCTTGGCTGTATTCCCAAAGTCCAAACCATTCTGAATGAAATTCACCATTCTGCAGCACCAGCTAAACCTTGCTTGTGCTCTGCTTGCTGGCCCACCGGCCTTCCACTGCTGCTCTGCACAAAAGTGGGTTTCATCCAGTGTGATCAGACCTTTAGCATTTCAAATCTATTTCATTGACTGTGTATCTTCTTTTATTTCCCTGAGTGCATTATTATGAGATTCTACTATTCTGATTTGTACTGCAATACCATTTGTATGGGTTTGGTTTGGTTTTATTTAACCTTGCATTTTTATTGATCATCTTTGTACTTTGTTCTCTCTTACTTGATGACTTTTCTTTACCCTTCACAAAGACCTGATACACATATTGAGATTTATGTAGTGCAAAACAACTGCTGGGGATTGCTCTGGAGCAGCAATAGAAAATCTAGCAAAACTTCCCTCTCTGTGCTGGAGTGAGGTGGTACTTCATGTTGCACAGGAAAAGGAGATGGCACATGATTACCATTCTACACATTCCTGGCTTCGCTGATGAGAAATCATGGCAAAGTGTCCACACTTTGCTTGCTTAAAATCTTAGTCAGAGAGTGAAAATATTTCTGAAATGTGGCACAGCTCAGTGATGCACAGGGGCAAAGCTCTCCTTTTTCCCAGTAGGCTGGTATGTAAACCTGATACATCACATTTTAAAGTATATTAGGATTTATTAAGCAGTTGTTTTAATGTTTAAAACCTATGGTTTGTTTTTTTCTCAGTTTTCATTTGCCATGCATTTTTCCCCACATAACTATTCCATTTGCTTTGGCTGTGTGCTAACCATTTGTGGTGAGAATGCCCTTCAAAACACAGCATCCCTAACCATCCTGTATACTACCTTTCACCTTGGATGAAGCTTTTATTTATTTTTTAATAAATTCTACCTAAATTCTAACACATTAAACCTCATTATGGAGTAATTTCCCTTGGTATGAAAAGACCTCATTAATTGTCCTATTCAAAAATTATTATCTCTCAGGATGGGTGTTATAAGGGAAGTGTAATGGATAAGGGCTTTTTTTATATTCTGCTTGAGCATTTCTTTTTCTCGAGTGATTAGTTTTGCTGCATCTGTGTTTACTTAAGAAGCTAAAATAATTAGTAACAGGTGGCTGAGATCTTACTGATAATCTGCCTGCCTTTTAGGTGTACTTCTATAAAAGGTTTTCAGTTCCCACATTCTGGTTCTTTTCTGTATTTAACAGGCTGTAATGAGAAATGATCTTGTATGGTATGTTACTTGGACTTACTTGATTCTACGAGAGGTTTTATTTTAACACTTTTAGACAGCTGTATGAGAGGTATTTTACCCTTTAGTAATAACAAACCATGCTTCATGTCTTCCTGTTATATAGGGGTTTTCATGGTAATTGTTTTCTATGGCCTGGTTTTCTAAGGATATGCTTGCATTCCTAGTTTATTCTATGTTTTTACATGTGTTCTTTCCTGATTCTGCTCTCAGGAATTTCCAGTGGACTTTCCCTCACCAGCTGTTCACCGCATTTTTCAGATCATTTTCTGCTGACTCTGGTGATGTTTAAGAGACAGGTGGTAAACTTTTTATATTGCTACTATTAGGAGGTCTTGAGAATTATGACTGAGTTTCTTTAAACTTATGTATAAAAGTATGTTTACCTAAAATGTGGCATCTACATATCTGAGCTTCTTAGCTATCCAGCCATAAATGCAGTAAGAACAAGAAGTCATTCAGCTGTGCATGATGGGCTGGATATGGCTTATTGACATTTATGACTGCAGGTAGGAGATTGCTACAGCTATTTGAACACTCAGTCAGGGTGGTCCTATATCAAGACCAAGATGGAAAGCCAAGACTATGAAACCATCCATGCAGCTACTCAACAGCCAGGTGGTTTTGACATATGCTAGGGATATATGCAGCTATAATTCAAGAGCCCCACTGTGCCTAGCTCATTCCAGGGGGTTGAAGTGTAGCTTTCCACATCCCAGAAGAGGTTTTCTTTGTATTTTTTATTGGAACCATTTCATTTTCTGTAAATACACACTTACTGAGCTACAGTGAAGCTGACGTGATGTTCTAGTGACTGAGTTATTCTCCTGGGATGTTCGAGGACACTGATTTGAGGACACTGACATTGAACCAGATAGTTACTGGAATTTTTTTTCTGAACCATGGGTAAATGCCTTAAAAATAAATGTCTCAGAGTCTCTAAAAAACTTCAAAGGTTTGGGATCGGCATTACTTAGCATGTGAAAACAAAATAAGAAATCCTTACTGTTCTTTTGTGGACCACAGGATAGTTCACATTTGCTGAGACAACCTCACACTTGGCATAAGTCAGCAGGACCTGTGCTACAGAGCACACGTGCCTTTACAACTCCCTCCATTCATTTTCCATTCCATCCTTACATGGAAACCAATTTCTACCCATTGTTAGCTAAGAAGTCTTCCCAAAAATCTAGTTTTACAGGATGGTGATCACTGAAAAAAAACAATTATCTGTTATCTTGCAACATTAGGAAATACTTGTGTTTTATAACAAGTATGATTTGTTGTTCTTATTCAGGTTTCCATTCAGGTTAGTGATATTTTCCAACCACACGGTTTGAGCACAGAATTCAAGATTTTTGCTTACACCATATAGGAAATACAAACCATGTATAGAAGCTACACACTTCTGCTCTCCTCTCAGTGCACAAATCCTGTTCAAGAAATAAAACAGGCAGAGAGGTAAGTATCTTGGGGTTTGCTTTATGTCCTAACTCCCACACTGTGTTAATACCTTTTTATTCTTAAACAACCATCCAGTCCTCTTCCAAGTTTATAACATATAAGAAAATAATCCTTTTTAGCAATGGTCAACTTTAAATATAAACTAATATGAAATGTTAAAGGAAAAGCTCAGTGTGCAGAAGTCAGTAATGGCATGCAAATAACATCTTCCTAGTTATAGGATGAGATAAAATAAAGCAGTCTGGAGAACTACACAGTGACAATTACATCTAGTAAAATGGAACTGATCTAGAAAGAGATAATAATGGCATACTTCTATTTCTTGATGTAAAATATTATTAAGAAAGATTATGGTGAATTATCTTTCACAGTTCAGAGAAAAGATACTTACACAGATGCCTATTTAAATTAAGAATCAAATAATCATCCTGCAGTTCATTGTGAAGTAGTCAAAATATTAGTAGATCATGCATTTAATATGAATGATTCAGAATAGGAAGAACAAAAACACACTGCAGAGGAATGTTAAAATAGTTAATATTTGAAGTTTTCATGGAAACACTAAAAATATTTTACTGCAAAAGAAAACAATGATGAACATAATATCAAAGATAAAAAGAGCCACCAAACACAGATATCGCTAATCTTTTTACAAAGAGATTTCTTATATGCCATAACACTTCATTAAGGCAAATTTTGGTTTAGTTGTTTTAGGTTTTTTGGCTACAGGGATCACAAGGCACTAAAAATTATATTTTTTTGTTTAAAACAGCAAAGAATAAAGAGACTCTTTGTTCTTGTTTATAAACAAGAAAGATCTTTAGAACACAAAATAAAAAGACAGATCTATAAAATAAAAAATAAAATATATAAATATATTGGACTTGATAAATATAATATGTATAAATATACTAAAATATATTTTATAAAAATATAAATATGAAATATATAATATAAAACACAAAATATATTGGTCTTGATTAAAAAAAAAAAAAGAAAGAAAAAGATAACTGATAAAATTCAACATAGCCGGAGTAGGAATCAAACGACTGGTAATTATATATTAAACCAGAGAGATTTTTCTAGCTGTTGCATAATCCTGTCTTATTGCCTCTTGCTGGTCATACTTAAACTCTTTCTGTGACATGTCTGGTTAAGAGCGATTAAATGGCAATGATGTCCTTATTGTGCTTTGTTGATTAGTACTAGACCATCATTAATCTGTGACACCATACAGAGATTTAAGCTACCCAGACTAGTAATACATTTGCTAAAGATAGAGCAGAATATGTGCTAGAGTTGCCATAAATTTATAAGAACCAATTTGTCAGCAGATAATACCTGTGTCAAACTTCAATGCTTGAGCTGGAATTTGCCATTCCGTTTGTGCTCCTTCAGAAGAATTTTTGTTGTTGGGAAAAAAATCATTTGGACTTTGCTTAAGAGTTTTAAGCTGCAAATAGTATCGGATATGTATACATAAATATCTGCTGAGAAATTATGAGAATGGGAATCCAGTTGCATTTTTTAATGGTTTAATGTATTGACCAAAAAGCCTTGGGCAAAGGGTTTGGTTAAGGATCTGAGGATCTGTACAGTGGCTGGATATAAGAAGTGTGAATTATTTTTAATTTCTTTGTGAAAATCTGCCCCAAATTGAAGAAGATAGGACTGGAAAATCTGATTTTTAAAGAAATCTGTTTTGGATATGCCAGACAACCAGGTTCTCCAAAGCTACTGTTCTCATGAAGTACATGCCATTTTAGGCCACTGAGTGGCCTGGTGAGACCCCTTCTGAAAGTCATCCTTGCTGACAGGTTGGAGAACAGGGCTATGAGTGCTGCTGCCCCACCAGCAACGCAGAGAAGAAGCCAACACAAATACAAAAAGCTTCAGGAGCAGAACCTGACAGACCCTGTCATGCTTGACCAGGAGCAATGAGTGGGAAAGCAGAGGCAAGAGTCGTAACAGGATCTGGCAGAAATGTCCACCCGCTCTGGCATGGGGTCCTCCACAGGATGCAGTGTGGATATCTTCTCCATCATTGTCCTCCGTGGGCTACAGGGGAACACCTCTCTCACGGCTGCCATGCAGCATTTTACCCTTTCTTAAATATGCCATCACAGAGACACCACCAGCGTTGCTGACGAGCTCAGCTTTGGGCAGCAGCAGTGGGTCCATTGGAACCGGTTCTGTCCAACATGGGGCAGCCCCTGGTCTCTTCTCACAGAGGCCACCCCTGCACCCCCTCCACTGCCAATACCTGGACACGGACACCCAGTGCAAACTAACTGGATGATCTTATATTCCAGTAAAGAATCAGTAAATCTTTATTCCCTGGAACACTGACAGTTCTCCTCTATTTTCTCAACAGGTTGAAATATAGCACAGTATCTGTTGATCTTGCCTGTTTTCATTAATGGTGTTGAGCTGTCTGACGCCTCTGTGTCGTTCTCAAGTCAGATTCCAAACTTTTCAGGTGTAGAGGTCCGGATCCTGTTTTACTCACAGTAATTTATTCCCACACAACCCAATTACAGAGCACAGCTCCCACACTTCCATGCTCTGATCTGAAGCTATACTTCTCTCTTGCTTAAGTTATATTTTTCCATTCTGAGGGGGGAAAAAATTATACTCTATTTCTTTGACTCACTCCTTTTCTTTCAATCTGAAGATTATTAACTGAAATATGGAAGTGCATGTGGGTAGAAGTGTGTGGCCTGAATGCTCATGAACTAGAATGGGTTTCTCTGAAAGCTCCTCATTTATATCTGAACAGCGACCACTTGGATCATTTGGTGATGCTGTCAGGCCTTCTACTGAGATAATAATCTACGTGCCTTTTTCTGGGGGCATTACTGAAAGCTGGTTTTAAGCAATGTTTCCTATGCATAGAGGTTTTTCCAAACTACTTTAGTGCTTTTTTTTCCATATTAATCTACTTGTTTTCATTATTTATATTATTATTTTTTCCTGCCAAATGCTAGTAGAAATATACTACTAAATAGTAAACTTAGTAAGTCAAGAATTTGCTTCTAATCAGACAACTGAATTTACTACAGAAACATCCTAAATTTAGTTGGGGAACTGACATCCTTCTTGATAAACAGTTTGTAGAAGACAGCTGCAAGTTTGTAAAGAGCAGTTCCCTCCGCCACAGGGTTCTTGCTTCTTTTCTCTATGCTGGAAATACGCTGCTAGCTATCTGATGTTGGTGGAGTAAACAGAAGTCATTTTAATGGCCTTTGGAAAACATAACTTTGAAAGAAGACATTAGACCATACAGAGTTATTAGAATTATAATAGTAAGAGCATGAGAGAAAGCATTTCATTAAATACAGTTCCAAGAGGATGGACCAGAGGTGAGATCCGTGCCTTCCAGCTGTGCACTCAGCTGGAGAAGTTAAGGAGGTCACCTGCCTCCTCCACGTCTATTTACCCACTCTCTCTAATGCAGATTTTTTTTTTCCATGTCTGTGAGGAGGCACAGCTTTTGCTGGCAGTGGGGAACCTGTTGCTGTTCCCAGGCAAGCCTGCTACAGCAGGGTCAATATGAGCCAGATTGCCACAGAATATGGAGGTCAGTGGACCAAAGTCTCCCACTTTCCTAACAAGCTTCTCACCACCCTTATCTGCAGCAATGCTTGACTATTGCTTCAGCAGTTCTTTTAAAAAGAAAACGACTGCACGCATATTTTGTGAGGGGACCCATCCTGTTAGTTTGTGTTGAGCTTGCCCTGTGAGCCCCTGTCAGGTCAGACCCTTCTCCAGCAGTTTTGGACTCTTGATGGGGCTCAAGGAGGAGCTGCCCACCTCACTCCACAGGCCAAGTGAATTCAGCTCAGAGACAGAACTGCAGGTGCCTGGAGAAAAAAGGGAGCCTTCATCTGAGGTGGGGCAGTACCTGGGCTATTTTGGATGTCAGTTTTGATTTGCGAACCCTAGCTCCACCTGAGTCCGTCTTTAAGCTCTGCTATTGGTTACAGGATTTAGCCCTTAGGAAGATCTGAAAACCCTAGCTGCTGTGCTGAACCTCTTGTTTCAATGTCTTTGCTTCCAATGTAATATTCTCTTGGAAATGAAGTTTGTTTTCTAGTGCTTTATTTTCATGTTAACTACTAGGAGAAAATAAAATGTGATTTATCTGGAAGAAAAAAATATGTGTATGATAGAGCTGGGAAAATCCTCTGAGGATCTAGTTCAAACTTCTGCACCAAACTAAGAGGGCATAAAATGCAATTAGCTATTATAGAGAGAAAGTTGAGGTGGTGTTTAGCAGAGATACTTGCTTTAGGTTTGCAGCACGTTCAGAGGACGGCCTTGTGAACCCCCTGGGCTCACCTTCATTGCTTTGCTCACAGAGCCCGTGGCTACAATTATGTCTCAGCAATGTGTTACAGCGTGGGGAGAGTGGGGGCACAAGCAGCGGGTGACAAAAGTAGGTGTAAATGAGTCTAGATATTTTCATTACATTTTGGTAGCAAGCTGGGAAAAAATAAAAGGAAAAAATTATCTGTCTTGTAAGGGACATAAACATGGCATTTTGTGCCTGGCAAGGCAGAGAGAAAGTGTTATAAGGTTTGCTGAGAGCAGAGCATCTCAGGGTTAGGCCTATGATGAAGCTGTGAGGAGGCCATCAAACAATAGTGGTGATCCTGCTTTGAAATACCGCTAAATATCATGGGCAAGAGACAGACATTTTATTTCCTCAGTGTCTCCCAATGAGGCTGCCTGCTTTGTCCTGCGCTGACTTCGAGGCGGTGTTTCTGCTGGAGCTTGGAATGAAATTTAGTTGTGAGTGGAAAGCCAAGGTACTTTTAATTACATATCAGATTAAAGAGGTTGGTTTTTTTTATTCAAGCAAAGTCAGAGCTAAAGGTTAAGTCACATCCATCAGCTTTAATATTTTTTCCTCCTCTTCTTTTCCTGATTGTTGGGATATTCCAAGCCTTCACTGAAGTAAATGTAAGTGACTTTTCCTTGTATTTCAAAATATTGTCACTCACATGAAGTTTTACATCATGTCCAAGCTGTGATCAAGATAACCGTTCCATAAATGAGTTCACTTTCGTTATCATTAACTATGGCAGTCACACACAATGATGAGCTGTGAGATAAGTCAGAGTGGCAGACACCTCCTACAGACTCCAATGGCTTTTCCCCTGAGGTCCCTTGTATCCTGCTGACGTCTCAATCTGTTTCTCCCCAAGGGTCATGAAATCAATTTGTTGCCAGGAACCTTGTCAACCTTGTTCTACTACTTGACTTTCAGATTTACTGTGACAACTTTTTTAGATGAGATGGCATGACCATAACCGCTTTTGATTATGGGATCTGGTCAAGCCACAAACAGACTGTGCTTAGAAGAGCAAAATGCCCAGTATAGTGTTTTCTTGATTAGAGGGCTTTTGTGTGTAGAATCAATTGACACAGGGTAGCTGAATGAAGGCCCTCATACTAAGGCTGAGGTGTGGAATCTTGCCCTTTGCCTGAGACGTCTGCAGAAATCCTGGCAGTGTGGTATATTATGCAAGGAAATAAATAGGGCATTTTCTGCACACAGAAAGCTCTGACTGCCTTACTGATGCCCCTGGGATCAGCTTTTGAATTCGCAGGACTGCAATAAGTCTTGCAGCCCACGGGAGGCAAAATGTGCCATTTCCCCAAGAGACAGTTTAGGGACCAATCTCCTAGCAGAACATTTTCATTCTCATGGGTTTGGCCACCAAGGGACTAGAAAGAGCATCAGGAGTTGTTCCAGTCCAAATGTTCTGGTCATTTCTGTCTAGATAGCCAGCTGGTACTATTCAATATAGTCCAAAAAAACCTATGTAACTTCTAAGTAACTACTGATAGTTCCATACTTTTTCTACACTGACCTCCTGAATTTTCTTCCTTCCTGTTCAGTAGCTATCTCCGGGTAAGGACAATCATTTCACTGGGAACCTTACTAAAGGGATCATGAGCTATGTGATAGCTTTCTTGAACAAGAAGCTCAAAGGCTTTTGACATGCAGTGATACTCCTGCCCTCATACTGTTTGAGTCTATTCTCAATTTCTGGGGCCATAAGTTAGTCTGGGGATACTTAATACACTGAGAAAACATAAATGTACAATAATACTAAATGTGAGAAGTTTATGTTTACATCCAATAGTATATTATCAGATTCTTGATTTTTTTTCAGTTTTTATGAAAAAAAAAACCCAAAACCAAGTATCTCATGCAGAATGGTTTCAGAATTGAAAAAGCTTTGCCTTTTCTGTTGTGTTTCAGAAATAAAGAAAATATTGCTATATACATCTGTATAAATGTATGTATATGTACATACATGTATATGATGTATATGTGTGTGTGTATATATGCATGCTCTTATTTTTTTACCTTCTTGATCTCCTAAGGTTAAATTAAAAAAGCTAAAGGAAGGCAGAAACAGAAGAATATTGTAATAAAATCATTATATGTTTAGAAAAGTCTATTAAAATAAAAAGAAAAATATTTGGAAACAACAGCAAAAAGCTCATGGAAAATTTACATCCATTGTGATAAGACCTGTCATGACCTCTAAGTTTACTTTGCATCTTCCTGACATTCTAATGTGAACTTTTGTTTCGAAGAAGGCAAAATAAAAGGCTCTTAAAATGTTGGTCATATAACAGCTTGTAATTTATGCAGATGTTGACCAAGATCTCCATCTTCTGAGCAACAGAAATAAAGCTATTACTTTAAGGCAGAAAAAAAACCATTTATTTTCTGTGAATCCGTAGTTTTTAATTCAAACACAGAGACTGGAAGATAACACTCAGTTCACTTTCAGGCTTACCTAATTAGAAGTCTATGCTTTCAATTATTCAGTAGCCCCAAACTCTGAAATGGTAATCTGTGCTGCTTTCAGTGCTATGAAAACAAGCTTGCTTCTTTGAACAATCTGAATCAATAAATCTGATGAAGATATGGTCATCTTGAGAATGGAAGGAGGTGAGAGAGTAGGTCTGAAAGGGAAGATAAGGGAGAAGCTGCAGAAGAGTATTAGTATCAATGTAAAATGTGAATCTTTCTTACTCTGGGATCTGCTGACTGATTTGCTGCCTTAAGTATATGCTGTCACTAGCTTACAAAAATATTCTCTCCTCATAACCAGTTCTTCTGTGACAGAGCCCCTTTCTGTTAGCTTTATCAGCTCACACTGAAATATGCATCCTCGTGTAATGGTCCTTCTCCCCCCAGTGTCCCAGACGTTCTGCTCTGTGCACATCCAAAGCTGCGTGTACTTCTGCCCCAGCAATCTGCAGAAGCAGGAATGCCATCTCGCAGAACCTGCAGACCTAGATCATAGGAGATCTGGATTCAGACAGAGCTGCCATCAATATCTTGAATATCTCTAGGCATGAGTGGATGAGATATTGCATGTGCACCAAATCCACACTGAGATTTCTGCTTGTCGTGAGGTCTTTCTTTTTGTGTTATCGAAGAAGAGGGCAATTTGTTATTAGAATAGCTTTGTGTGTGTCACATATTTAGAGATATTAGCTCTTCCTACATCTGCTTGGTCCTTCAAATGGATTCCCAGATCTTATACTTGATTTTCAATACTGGAGCAACCGTTTTATACTCTCTCCTCTTTATACTTTAATTCCTTGTTCTGCAGAATGGAGACAGTGATACCCTCTTTATATTACCCCTTGTCAGCTGGTAGGACAAATATATATTTTTTAATACGTATTTTGCACCATCTAGCATGATGGAATTCCAGTCTTACCCAGGGATTCCAGGAAATGCTCTGCATGCATGAATAGTATAAATAAAATATGGTTAATAGTATCACAAACCAGAAACAATTGAGTGATCACCTAATTTGACAATCCTGTCTTAAGCAGGATACCCAGCGTACAAAGAGATGCTGATCACACAAGAGGTTGGGACAGACTAAGCTCGCCTGGGAGTGAAGCTGCCAAAAGGAAAGGCATGGCAAGACAGACTGATGAGAGTATCGTTTCCAATCTCTTTAGATCACGCTGTGCTGGTCTTCATGCACCTGGGCCAGCAAAGGCACAGTCTTGTCAAGAGCGTGAGTGGTGTCTGGGAGTGGGAGGAGGTGAAGGTGTGGATTAGTTCAGGGTATAAAGCTAGATAGATACTGAACTGAGCTAGAGGATGGGACTTGTGATTTGAGACAGAGAAGAGTTGAAACCTTGCCTGATTAACAAAACAAAAAAAAAGTAAGGGAGAGCTCACTTCCTGCCGGATTTATGTACAGATCTCCCACTGATGTGAATGGCAGTCTGAGCACAGAATATCATGCTTGGGGAAAAAAATCAGAAGGAGGTCATTGCTTAGCAAATACCTATAAAATGAATTTAAATGTTGTCCTACTGTGATTGATCTAAGGTTTGATCTAAAGTTCATTGACGTCCAAGGGAGTCTCTTTGCTGACTTTGGTGGACTTTCAAATCAGGCACTAGAAAGGATGCTCATTTCTTTTGAGAAAGCAACACTTTGTTGTGAGCCAAAAATGATGCTTTCCTGTAATTTTCTTGAAATGTAAAAACAAAAGAAGACTTTGACAGTACATTTATAAGCCCAGGATTTAATCTGTGATACACAGTGTTTATGTCTATGATGAAAAATGACTCTAACAGAATACACTAGAATCCTAGTATAAAAGCCCAGCTTTTCCATGGATGCACATTGGAGCCACCAACCTGTGCCACATGAAGATCTCATATTGTATATACCGACTTTAATCCACATACAGAAACACAAAAACATTTTAAAGAAACTGTTTTTTAATGCTGTCTGCATCCAGGGGTAGCTAACATTTAATGCTTCCAATTTGTGTAATGTTTTGACTATGGATATATAATGTGACTTCCTTCCTCTCTTTGTTCAGAAATTAGGATAAAATAATGTCACTTTTGTAGGCAAAGTAAGTGGGTCAGATTCTCATGGAGTGATGCCTTCTTAAAAAAGCATCCGACTCAGTATTTCTTACTGCATATTTTTATTATGACCCAGGATGTTTTTTGTAAGAGATGTGTGGGTGAGTTGCATTCCTTTAGACGCAGTTGCACTTTGAGATACTGTCGTAAAATCCTTCTGACTTCCTTACACAATTAAGTAGCCCCGATGGGACTTCCTTTTCCAGGTTAACCGCAGCTTTTTGTGCGAACGTGCAGCTTCACTGTTTGACAGACACTTCAAAAAAGTCTCTTTGAGGTACATTTTTCCTCCTTCTGTTACAATGAAATGCTTCATTCTGTACATTAACAAGATGTGCTAGAGCAGATCACATGAAAGAAAATTTTTAATCTGGGAAATATACTGCTGCTATATTCCTCCTAGTGCTTGACAAGATATTGAATACATCAGTGAACTTGAGATTTCCATCAGGGCTTGAGAATAGGATGAAGAATGATCTTTCATTAATATTCTATGAATGGAAATGTGGATCACTTAAAGCAAATCATGAAAAGCCCACTTATTTTGTGCTGTCACAAATTGTAGGGAAAGCAACATGCATTACACACAGGTTATATCTATACTACTACCAAAAACAGGCAAAGGGACCATTCTCTGGCCCTGATGACATGGGGCACAGCTCGGATCATGTTCATTTGGTTAAACTTGCCTCCTGTCCAAAAATGAGCCTCATCCATACTGCTCCTTGGGAACAACCCCTAGTTGAGGCTGTCTCTTGAGGTGTGCTCAGGCTGTCCCAGACCAAAGCCTTGCCAGAGATCGTACACTTGTGGACAGTCACAGCCCCATTCTCGACCCATGTCCTGACCCTGTTTCATTTCCTCATACAGATTCCGCCAGAGATGATAGCAGAAAGAATCAAACCATTCCGCTAATAGTCAGTGGTGTTCTGCATTTCCCAAGGCAGCTATTTATCTAAGTAAACATAGATCGTGAAACAGGAGTTTATTTTTTAAGGAAAATTGTCCTTTTCTAGGATGAATGCCAGGTGGTTTGTTTGAAAGGATGATGAATTATATGGCTTACAGAAATTCATTGTGTTAGCATTACCTTCTAATGTTGTTATGTAGGTTGAAACAGATTCTTTTACAGCTAGAATATTGCAGAAGCCAACAGTAAATTATTGTTTATATAGCTGTATACAATATCTATACAATAGCATGCTCAAGTTTGGGGACATTTTAATTTTATTTCCTTTTTACTGAATCGTGGTGTCACATTTAGCTGAAAGATATTGTTCTTCAAATATGTGTGAAAAAGAAAAACAAAAAGACAAGCTATTTTTACTTCCAAATACACTACATTGATCACAATCCATATTTTGTCTGAGCAGCATTTCCTCTCGGTTTTTTTCGGCTATGTCTCTTTCACTCCTTAGTTAGTAGCTCAAATATGAGGTCTCAACCACTCCACCTTGAGAGAAGAGTCATGTTGGAGCAGTCCAGGGAACTTTTCAGGAATGACGGAAGACGTTCTAATGAATCATCAACAACTTTTAATTCAATAAAGAAATCTGCCAAACAGACAGAACTCTTGGAGTAAATTGTGCATGGTCCTCTTTTACTGCCT
This sequence comes from Calonectris borealis, assembly GCF_964195595.1. Taxonomy (NCBI): domain Eukaryota; kingdom Metazoa; phylum Chordata; class Aves; order Procellariiformes; family Procellariidae; genus Calonectris; species Calonectris borealis. The sequence continues at coordinate 35,675,677 of NC_134312.1, read as the reverse complement.
TGTTATGGCCTCCTGATTCTCCTGGCCCATCAGGGTAGAAGAGTGGTGAGAAATGCAGCCCCAGCTGCCTACAGAAAGCACACGCTGCCTTCGGGCACCGTGCGAGTGCTGTGGCGTGCTCTGCGTTGTGCTACACTGAGCACTTTGTCTCAGGCCACAGGGAAAAAGATGGTAGCTCCTTGCACCTTTTGTTGACTATACATGCACCTTTTGATGACTTCACATGGTAGAGAAAAAGGAGGGGTGATCTGGAGTTTTCCCAGGCTATGCTGTCAAGGGAAGGGTGAGAGAGAGTATGAACATATGGACATAAGCCATGCCATGGCACTTTCCTTTAGGTTCAGGGAATGGGTCAATTTTAATTCCTGGTATAGATATAGGCTCAAGAGTTAGGGACAATAGTCAGCTCTCTATATACAATAGTTAGCTTTTCATAGTTACTATTATTCAGAGATTGTTAAATAAATATTTGAAGCTAGAACCACAAAGAAATTTAGAATCTGAACTAAGAATATGATCCAGAGCTACAGAGACACTAAATAGGACATTGCTGTTTTCAGATTTCCAAGCTTATATTCTAGAAATAATACAACAGCTCAGATTTCTCACGCTACAGCAGACAGCCTTGAGTTGTACTACTTACACCTTGAGCTATTATGAGACAAACCCATCTTTTTGGCTTAGGATTGCTTTTCAGGGGGAAAGGTACGCAGCCACACAGATGCTATTTCTGCCAAATGTCTAGACAGTCGTTGGACATTTGTCCATTGTAAGAGGAACTTTGACTATCTTAGAATCAGAAAATGGTTAAGGCTGGCAGACCATCTGGAGATGGTCTAGTCCAAACCCCTCTGCTCAGAGCCGAGTCAGCTGGAGCAGGCTGCCCAGGACAGTTTGGGTTTCGAACATCTCCATAGCTGGAGGCTCCAGAACCTCTTCGGGCAGCCTACTCCAGTGTTTGACCAACCTCACAATAAAAGCGTTGTCTTGCAGAATGTTTGCGTAGACTGAAATTGAAGAATGTTAGAGAATTATAAAAACACAAGTGACAGACTCTTTCTCCAAGGAGGATTTATTTATGCAGTAAAAGTAAAAACATATTTTGCCTGGAAATGCAAGATGGATAGAGAAAAGCTGAGTCTCCAGTAAGTAAGCTATCAAGGAGAATGAGATTAAATTCTTTTTCCTCTGGTTTCTGAATTCGGCAAGAATTTAAAATTATCCCAACTCTGCATTCCTTGTTCCTAAAAGAAGAATAATTTTTATTTTCTGGAGCATATGTTTTTATTTCATGTAGATAATATGGGTTGGGTTCTCTTACGTTCATCAAAACAGAACAACAGGCTTAATTCCATTCTTAATTGTACAGAAAAGCTGTAGAGAGAGGAATTTTATTTCAGAATGGAGCAAAAAATTGCTGTTTTGTAAATGGAAAAAGAAACTATATCTGCATATCGAATTAAAATAAAGGAACAGTTTATTTTTAACTGTGGAACTATTTAACATTTTTTTAAAATTGTATTAGTTTCTGACTAATTTCCTCCACTTTTTTGTCAGGTACAGGTTTTTGATGTAAACAATGTGAGTTTATAAATAATTTTTATCAAATCCAAAATGCATTTTTGGAGGGTAAATTTATTATTCTGTTAAAAAAACCCTACTATTAAGAAGAAAAGTTTGGTTTTCAATGTTATTAAATCTGGTTAGGAAACACAGGAATAATTTGATGTATGATAGAACAGAGCAGGAACATGTCCACATCAGTTAATGCATTTATTTGTTCCAGCACATATAAAATAAAATGAAAGACTATGGTTTGTGCACTACGGGAAGACAAAAGTGCTTTTCTTTTCTATTAACTATCTGGAATTTCTTTATCAAGACCTGAACTAAACTCTTCTGCTACATTAGGTTGCTTCCTCCACTTTAAAATACTTTTGAAAATTAGATGGTTCATATCAGAATGGATCCTTGTGAGCTATTACGAATAAATAATTGGATAAGGGAATATCAGCTGTCTTGGCAAATCCCACTAATTTAAAAAATGCTTACCTTGTCTAGTTAACTGGATTAATACTCTGAGAATGTAATGGTTTTCAGGAGCTGTGCAAATGATAAAACTTGGGTGCAGAAATTGCATTGCTACAGCCACATACAGGTATTCAGTAATGAAATTGAGACTTTTGTTGGCAGTCTGGAATATTTCAGACTCCCAGAGATGGTCAGTGCAGTACTAATGCTTTTAAGGTGACTTTGTAATTGAATCGATGTGATTCAGATCCACGTTGAATGTAACCGTGAAGATGGAATACCATCTTGAAAAGCAAAGAACATAATACGCACCGCATGCCCTCAGCCCACGATCACCTCAGGCACTCCAAGAAAAGTGCAAATGCCCTCTCTTCCCCAAATCCAGCTTTAAAATTCAGGTCAAGAAAAGCAAATGGAGAGCTGGTAACAAGGGCTGGTTTTTATTTATCTGTATGGGCTGCCTTAAAGTTCAGGGCAAGAAGGCAGAATGAAGAGCTAGGAACTAGGACTGTTTATTTACTTATTTGTGTGTGTATTTGTTCTCAGGTGAATATAACACATATCAGTGTCAGGCATTGCACACTGCAGTTGTAAATACAGTTTTCCCCCAGCTTTTGAACCACAGAGGGCAACTTTTACATGCCAGCAGTATCTCTAGTCTCATTCTTCAAGTTCTGAATTACTTTTTTTTTAAAAAGGGCATCCTCCATAGGACACGAATGGCCTTTGAATGCCAGCTCAGTTGGATCTGAGTGAAACTAGACTTTAATTCCCTACCATAGAAAGAAGGAAGTCGAAGCAGGGAAGAAAAACAAGGTTTTGAAATGTATCTTGTGTTTATGAAGAAACTATGGGAACCACATTGAGAAGATGATCTTTAGTCTCACAAACAGGGCCAGTAAATCTGTCTTTTGTTTATTAGGAATGAATCACTCTAGTTCCTGGAAAGAAAACAAAGCAATATGCGCTCTGTGTTTAGTAAGGGTACAAATCCTCAAGTGGATGCACAAAGGCCATTTAGCGCGTACTTTGACTGCTAGTGCCACTGAGTCACGCACGCTTGTTGGATGCCAAGACGTGTTTTCAGCAGAGGAAAGCAGACTCACCAAGCCAGCACAGTAGCTCAGCAACCTGATGATAATGCTTCAGAAGATCATGACTCAAGACAGTGCACCCTAGGTTTGGTCACAGATTTATTCTTTTGTGTCAAACAGCAGGGGTTTTTTTGTATCAGTCTCCATGGTGATGAGTTTGACCGTCACCCCTGGAACAGCACTGAGATCGGTTTTACAAAGCTCACCTTGGCAGATTTACCATCACTGCTATGTATCACAGAAATCAGTGACAGCAAGCAATTGACACACTGAACTGCAGAAAGTCACTATCTTCCCATTTGAGGCATTAAAAAAAAGCATTTCCTCATCTGGTAGGCCATCTGAACTGATAATTACTGGCAAAAATGTTTCCTGTCAGATGTTATCTAGGTAACTACAGAATACAAGTCAGTCTTACTTTTGCCAAGGCAATTAAAAGGGAACTGACCTAAAACATATCAAAAAATGTAAAACACAATTTGCTGCTCTTTTACCTAGTCAAATACCTCAATCTCTGCCTTTCCTTTTTCCTCATTATCCAAATTATATGGTAAATGAAAAAGGGAGAGGTCAACTGAATTAAATTAAATCTCAAATCAGGTGCGAGAGGCGAAAACTGGATGTCAGTTTGACTGTCAGAGCTGATACTATTGCATGTCCCAGGAGAACTCAGTATTCTGGAAGAGTGTGTGGCAATAAAACATCAGAAAATTATTTATTTAATTAAATAAATATAAATGTAGGCAGTTTAAAATCAAGGTCATTTTCATTCTACTTTGGGTAGGATGATGTGTTTGTTTCTGTGAATCAGGATTTTCAGCCAGCTGAGATTCTCAGAGAAGAGTAAAACTTTTTATACATTTTGCTAGTGCAATTGAGAAGTACAGACAAATTTACCACCATGTCAGGCCATTCTGCAGGACCGAGAAAAAAGTAGCAACTGTGCAGCCTTTGCTTGGGCAGAGAAGTCTGAACACACAGCTTTTACAACAGTCTGGTGCCAGAATTTTTAGCTGACCATAGAATCTCAAACAGCATATCTCCCCCACAAAACCATTAGGGCAATCTGTGCTGTTACTAAATGGCTCTATTAATTATAGATGTATGTACCTTTGAACTATACATAATATATATATTTCATGCATTTATTCTGTTATATGAGCATATTGAAATACAAAACCTTATTGACAAAACAAACCAATCTAAATGTGTATTTGTTAGCAGACCTGGAAAGCAACAATCGGTACCAATGTGTGAGGGATTTCTGAACCTATCGTCTCCTCCTAAACTTTGGACTGTAAGTGGAATTCCTCTAGCTGTGTAGATTTCAGATGCATGCTATCTGTTTAGATCCTAGAGGTGGATGTGTGTGGTTAAACATTCCTGGACTTTGCAAACCTTAGACAGAGTATATTGAGAAATCAGTATATGGATTCCCACTGCCAAATTCTTAGAAATGCTGACGGTTTCACAGAATGCAATAAAGCTTTGCAAAATGTGCCATTTGTTGTGTCTGTGATGTTTTTTGAGTGTGATTTACACACATCTACCCTTGATATGAAGATGGATTATGCATTTACACCACACACATCTTCTTTCCCATAAATGTTTTCAGGAATTTCTTATATAAGCACGCTCACAGTCTGGTGAAGGTTAGTAGAGTGTCTTGCATATGTTCAAGGTAGGTAGAAAATACAAGCTTTTAGGCTTTGAGCAGAAGAGGTGCTCGGCGAGTTGACACACATATAATTGCTGAGACCACTAATGCTGGGATATGTGATCATAGGCAGATGTGAATTACTTTACACATGCAAATGGATTTGAAAAATTACTTTGCATGATTATGATGGAATTTGCGCAAGCAAGCGTCACGGAGCACATCAGGCATAAATTAGGCTGCTTTGCAGTAGTCAGAGATTTTCAATTTTATCTGATATTGTGGAAATGCAGTTATACCAACTGAAAACAATCTTCCATTATATGGTACAGAATTAGATTCATCTGACATTGCACTGTTTAACTTGTGGAGTGCACACAAACGTGATGTCTATGTCTACACGTGTCACGACACATAGCACTTAACAGGCAGAAGATATACATGTTTCTGTTGTGGAAACTTATGCATGCGGCTTTTCTCTGGCTTTTTGGATGAGATTTGGCTCTGGATTAAAATACCTAGATCGAGGTGCCCATATGCGAGTTAGGTGTCTAAACTCCCACTACAGGGAGCTGTGGCGACAGGGAGCTGAGTTTGGTCGCCCACACTCAGCTGCCGGGTGCCATCCGAGTGGTACCAGCATATGGCCATCTGGCCTCCAACAAAAGCAACTCTTGTGTATCACCACACAGTGACCTTTAGGTGGCACTTATGTTAGGAGTCCTAGATCTCCACTGACCGCAGTGGGAGCTTAAGGAACCCAGTCCCATGAATAAATCTGTATTCAGATACCCTCGTTCACATATCTTGATCTTGAAATGAACTATACCTTCAGTATTTTGATCTTCTGAGACAATGTAAATGAAACAGATGAAAAAGCAAATATTCAGGTTCAGTCCTGCTGTAGCATATCTCAAATTTTCAAATGTTGTCCTACATTCACTAGTATTTATGGCAAAAATGTTTCCCTATCCCTTTAAAAAGCTTTATCTCCTACTGAACTTCATTCATTTATGCACCACATGCATTTAATAAGATCAAATTTCATCTAGAATAGTAGCAAAAGAGACGAAAACCAGAAAGAATTATGTTTTATCTTATTTTCTGTCATTATTTTTAGTATGTTTAGGATTGTACTTCAAAGTGGATTCCTGTAAGGAAAGAAACATAGACATTGTAGGTAGTGTACATCTTGTCAGCAAATATAGTTCTTGCTATAATGACAGTTTTCTGTGAATTTTAAAACAATATTTTGTAAATGAATATTCAGTAAAATTTACTATTAACCTAAAAGGGCAAGAGTCAGAAGAGATAAATAAAGAGGTACATTAGAAAGAGTTCTTCTTTGTGCTCATTATCAGCTTATTGTCCTTCTGCTGCAATGTTAAAACCTTGCTGGTCAAAGAGACGTGCTTCCTCAAAATAACGTTTTAAATAAGGTGTCACTGCTTTTAAGTATTGCAGCTGCTGGGCTTTGCCAGACATCTTCTCAAGATAGTATCTTCCTTTTTGATTATGTAAGTATGCTAACTGTTTCTCTAATGATCTCTAATGATGTTTACTGAGATACAGATCCCATAAAAGCAAATGACTAGTTCATCATGAGGAATAGTATCTTGAGGTTGCCCCCCACCTGGAGTACTGTGTCCAGCTCTGGAGCCGTCAGGACAGGAAAGACATAGACCTGTTGGAGCGGGTCCAGAGGAGGGCCACAAAAATGATCAGAGAGATGGAACGCCTCTCCTATGAGGACAGGCTGGGGTTGTTCAGCCTGGAGAAGAGAAGGCTTCAGGGAGACCTTATTGCAGCCTTTCAGTACTTAAAGGGGGCTTATAAGAAAGATGGGGACAGACTTTTTAGCAGGACCTATTGCGACAAGACAAGGGGGAATGGTTTTAAACTAAAAGAGGGTAGATTTAGACTAGATATAAGGAAGAAATTTTTTACAGTGAGGGTGGTGAAACACTGGAACAGGTTGCCCAGAGAGGTGGTAGATGCCCCATCCCTGGAAACATTCAAGGTCAGGTTGGATGGAGCTCTGAGCAACCTGATCTAGTTGAAGATGTCCCTGCTCACTGCAGGGGAGTTGGACTAGATGACCTTTAAAGGTCCCTTCCAACCCAAACTATTCTATGATTCTATGATTCTATATTATCTACCAGGATCAACAAAGAAAGAGTATTTCCAATTCAAATACAAAATCTATATGCAAGCTAAATGTTCACAACTAATCAAAATCTATCTTTTCTAAAACATCCACCAAGCCTTAAAAACACAGTTTTGTACAAAAGAACTCCACATCTACACCAGACCATTATCCTGCTTTAAAAGTAAATTAAAAGAGAAAAACATATTTCCAGTATATACCAAACTTAAAATAACAGACAAACCTAAACTTTTTGTATTTCCATGTATCAGCAATGTACAATTGTAATTAAAATGATTAATAAACTTCCTGAGTCACAAAGCATGAATAAGACTTACACTTGACTGTCTTTGAAAATGGTAGAAGAGTGAGCTTAAAAAATCTCTTGAACTTCAATGTCTTCTGTTGCAGAATGGAAAGATCTAGTTGCATAAGATACAGCTCTGCTGTAAGGGATAAATATCATAGTTAAATCTGTAATACACCGTACACGTTTGTTTCAGAGAAGAAATCAACTCTAAATCAGACTCCCATTAGAGACAAAGAAATGCAGCAGGTAGATGGATAACTTGAATCAATACAGAGGATGTAAATGTTTTACTAAATAGAAGGATTCACTAGCATGAATGAAACACTTCAGTATGTATCACCTACTGCCGCTGTAGGCTCCCAAACAAAACTTCCACTGGTGTTAACAAGAGCTTTGTGTGAGTAAGGATCAGCTCACAGAAGGTAACTCCACTGAGTACGTTTAAATGGGAAATTCATACCACTGCTTTGCTGCCATCGTGAACTACAGACACAGGGGTGAAATTTAAGCCAAAGTGCTGTATTTGAGAACAGACCAGAATATCATCAAATAAATATTTGTTGGCTTAGTAAATAATATGGATAAACTGTGAAGGCCCTGAGTGCATCAGCAGGTTGTAATTGTCCTGTAATGTCTTTGTGCCTGCGCCTCTTCTGCAGCTTCTGCCCTCTCCTCATCCCAGGGCTTGGGCTGCCTGTGTTCAGGGGTCTGCTCTGTTCTGGTGCAGATGTGCCAGCTTGGAGCTGACTGCCATGAAAGCAGCTGTGTCGTGAGAAGGAAGCTGGAGAATCATCACTGTTGCCCTCCATCTGTGCACCCTTTGCCCACGAGTCAGGAGCTGCATTTACGCCACCCATGGTCCTTGCCTGAGCTCCTTGCAGGCATGCTGTGCCTAGCCTTGTGCCTGGCCTGTCTTGCCTGGCTGGCTGGATCTCAGACCTGCTGTGTCGCTGCCCTATGCTGCTCTCCATCTTCAGGCAAAGTGGGACTGGACCCCATGCTTGGGAGGGCACTGCCCTGCTTGCCTTGCTGTTGCCATGGCTCTTGGCTCCCTGTTCTTTGCAGGGCAGCTCACCCTTAATCCTCCCTAACATGAAGATCACAGGCTGTATTTTTAGTTATCTTGATCGTGGGAAGTGCTCTTGCTTATCAGATGCTCAGAAAATGGATGTTTGATCAATACTATAGACATCCCAGGGCATTGGCCAGTAGATTCAAAATGTTCTTCATCTCTTATAGGCAGTGCTTGATTATTGGTGTCGATAATCCCTACCTGCATTTATTCTTATTAACTAGGCAATACAAGTTTAAATAGTTCTAAGTGATGACCACCTCTCTAGAAGAAATGTTTTGCAATGTCAAAAGAATATCCATAAAAATTTCAGAAACACAAGTTTTTACTGAGTGCTTTGATGTTGTCAGTGTCATTGCAAAGGAGGAAAATAACTTCTTAGGTTTTAAATTACCATCTAGCTAAAACAGAACTATAGTAATGACACTATAATATTAACTATAGTATGACACTGACAGCAGGTTGAGGGAGGTGATGCTGCTTTTCTACTCAGCACTGGTAAGACACATCTGGAGTGCTGGGTCCAGTGCTGGGCTCCTCAGTACAGGATAGACATGGACATACTGGAGAAAGTCCAGTAAAGGGGTCTGAAGATGACTGGAGGATCTGTCATATGAAGAGAGGCTGAGAGAGCTGGGACTGTTCAGCCTGGAGAAGAGAAGGCTCCAGGGGGATCTTACCAATATATATAAATATCTGATGTGGGAAGTAAAGAATACCCCCAACTCTCTGTTGGTGCCCACAGACAGGACAAAAAGCGACAGGCACAACCTGAAATACAGGAAATTCATTTAAACATATAGAAAATCTTTTTTATTGTGAGGGTAGTCATTACACGGAAGCAGATTGCCCAGAGAGGTTGTGGAGTCTCCATTCTTGGAGATATTCAAACCTCAAATGGACACAGTCCTGAGCAACCTGCTCCTAGTTGCCCTGGCTCTGAGCAGTGGGGTTGGACTTCCCACCTCTCCAATTCTGTGATTCTTCACACCTGGCCAGGCTCCTTCCAAAGTTGCTTAGATCATAATAACTGAGATTCCTTGATAAGCTACTGCTATTTTGCTTATAGGAGTATGATTTTTTGGTAGCCATCTCTCCTTTTACTGTAGAGCATTCAGAGTTGCACCTCTATGTATGTGCCCTTCAATAGCAAACGGATGTTTCCAACACTTTCTGCTGAAGTCCTCTGCTGTGAATATTACTCAGCCTAAAAACACTTGTGTTCCAATATTCCCCTCTGCTTGCCACAGGTATAACTTTCCTTCTAATTATTTTCATCAAAATTATTTCCTCCACAGCACTTCAATTTTTTTCTCTTTTATTTCTCTACATCCTACTGACATCAGCCTGAACACTTTGGTTTCTCATTCTTTCTGTTCCCTCCAATGCTACAAAACACTCAAGCCCAGAGCCATTCTTGGCAGCTCTGTGTGGTGCGCTTTACTGGAGCACTGTAAGATCAAGTAATGAAAACTTGATCTGGCACATTCCTTCCTGAGCTATAAAACAGTATCTGTGTGTTTTCTAAGAGCTGGGACTGTCATAGGAAAACAGATGGAGTCAGAATGAGTTTCAGGGAAGTTTCTGCTACTTTAAGGAAAAAGTCCCTTCCCTGAAGACAAGAAGAGGTCACAAGGTTTTCCCAAATTCAATATTACCACTTCTTGTTGGTACTGCTATGGATTGGCACACAGGCATTTGTATTTCCAGTGTTTTTATGGTTTTGTCTCTCACAGCCAGAAAAACATCAAAGAACATTTCCAGGGTTGCAGCAATTCTGACAGTTAAACACCTGATTTTTGTAACATTGTCAGGCAACAACATCTGGTACAATAATCCTACAAAGTACAAAGCAATTTCTAATTGCTATTATGTATTCTGGAAATAGTGGCCTAATTTACCACAGGCTAAAATGAAAATCATTAGTTTTGCATGAGTCAGGAAATCAGAAATAAAACCAAGTACCGAGAGCTGATTTTTTTTCACCAACAATATCCCTGCAAAATGAGATAGGGACCGCTTTGTTTGTATTCCCATTTCAATAGCTGATGGTAAGAATGAAGACAGACCTGCTCATTTTTTTTTTTAGTAAAAGCTTTTGTCCTCCCTGAATTCATGGCATAAACACACCTGTGAAAGAGCCAAAACCAAATTGCCCTGAAAGATATTACATTTGTACATCAGGGCCAAAACCGGGGAGGGAATCCTATCTCAAGGCAATATGTATGCAACCAGAATGCAATGAATGAGAGGAGATCCTGGCTTCTTATACCCCACAACGTTGGCATTTTGGATAACATCTGCTGCACAACTGCTCTGAGCCGGGATTGAGCAAGGGTGGAACCTGGTTCATCTGCATGCATTTCCTCCTCTCCCTGCTTTCCCACATACACCATCTCCCTTCTCCGCATCCGTGGCGTGACGTAATCTAAATGTGCAGGGATTACCTGGGCAAGCCTAGCTTGCCAGTTCATGCAATGACATACACTAATCTTGGAGGGAAAAGTGAATCATGTTTTGTTCTGGACTGCAGATTTCAGCTGTGAAAAAAAAAAAACATGTTATCTCGGTCTCACCCTTGGCGTCATACACATTTTATAGGTGTAAGGCATTTTACACTTGTAAGAGATGATTGGGGAAAGGGAATGTAAATAAAAAAATGAAATGGAACAAATTGCCAGGGGAATAAAACTGGTAAAGTATGTTGTATTCTGGTGGTATTATAGCTTTTCTTTAAAACCTGTATTAACATGATTATGCAAAAAGTTTAGTGAAAAATTTTAAGGTATCAGAAAACAACCCCTGTCAATTATGCTACAGTACATATGTTGGCAACATTGAAATGTGGACAAAAAAAATCTATAAAATACTTTGAACAGCATCCTGTGGGATTGCAAAGACCGATCCTTGCCTGGCAAACCAAATACAACTTTAATAGTGTTCCCATGGCTACCACTGTGCTGTGTTTCATAATAAACCTGAGGAATCTGAAAAAAATAATAGGAAGGAGTCACATACCTCTGCATATGACTAGGAAAGGGAATTTTACTGATTTGCATACTCAGCTTTTTTCACTGTCACTGGTGTTGCAGTGTTTTCTTTCCCCTGATGTTCTTCTCTTCAGTACAGCTGAACTACTACCTCACTGTTCACTGCAACATGCCCCCCCCGAGAAGAGTGCCTCTGACTGCTGCTTTTTTACCCAGCACAAAGTGAAATACATCCTTCTGTTTCTTCTGTTAACTAAGGAAATAATCAAGGTGCCTGGTATTCTCACGAATAGGGAAAAAAACGCAATAGACCTTTCCTTTGTCACTGAATACTTTGAGAAAAACTAGGGATTGTGATTGTATTCCATTTTGTATTTTATTGTCTTATTTTTATTTGCCAAGATCTGACAATATGCTTGGTTTCATACAAGGCAGAGGAAAAAAACGTGCTGTCCTATGGAAATCAAATGTGTATAAATACTAGGCATGTATTAATTTGTCCACTATTGTACAGAGTTCACTGCTGGTAAGGAAAAATAAGTTGTAAAGGCTTACACCAGTCCTGATGTCTCTCAGAGTCTTTCTTGGGAGCACTGATGTATACCAGAAGCGCATTAGACGGATATGCATGTACAGGCATACTAACCGTTTCAGAGAGGTCAAGATTAACAAAAAAAGGGCATATGGAGAACAAAACATACAATCACTTTTGTTACTTTATATATAGCTTAAGAGACGGTGAGCTGGAATCAGCAAGAGCAGTGGCATGGTACTCAACAGGCCTAAAGAGAATATGAAATGAAAAGCAGGAGAAAGTGGAGGGAATGGATAAAATGGAAATAGGCAACCACAGAAATTTTGCAGCAGCATCCTAGATGAAGGTGCAAGGCGAAAGAACATCGTGGCAATTTAAGTAAGAGGTTACTACTCTGGGATACCCAGATGTTTTTGTTAGGGAACATCAGAAGAGAGGAGAGAGATCTCATCCATGAGTCCTGCTGAAAAGCTAAAGGGGGATAATGAGGGCTAGAAATGAATTCTGAATTTTTGAAGCCCTGTCTGAGAATAGGGAGTGTAAAGGAGAGTGAAGAATGAATGCAGGGAAAGAGAGCTAGATCGCACTTTTCAATGTGGAAGTGGAACAATATTGTTATAGCTGTTACATAAACATGTATATGCATGCATATATTAACATGAACTCAAGTATAAGAAAGATGAGCATAAAGAGACTGATTTTTTTGAATGACATCATCCAAGATCAGGAATAATATATACAAGGGAAAGAGAAATAAAATTAATGTAAGTGGAGCCCCATGGGGCTTCAGTGTTAAGTGCAAGAGAGGGGAGGAGAAGGCAATTGTAAAATACAGTTGAAGGGTGTTTAGAGAGGAGCTAGGAAACTGAAGTGTCATGCAGGATTAAGGCAGGGAAAAAGATAGGTTTTGCTGAATCTAGCCAATAGCCTGAGATGGATGAAAGCAGAAAGGAGGTCTAGAGAGAGAAGGGGTCACAGCTGACCTTGGTAAGGGCTGTTCAGTGGAGTGGAAACGGCAGAGAGCAGCTTGGGGGGATCTGAGGGCAGGCGTAACGTGGAGGGAGCCAGAGTGGCCGAGGCAGGTGGCACGCGAAGGGGCTGGGACGGCCAGGAGGAAGCAGCAGCTGCCGAAAGACAAGGGGCATCACGGCAGGAACCAAACCACACAATGACATATTAAAAGACAAAAAGAAGAGAACATAAATGAAGGCTGGCTTGAATTAAAACTGATGGGTGACCATAAGTTAAGAGAAACCAGGAGTGAGTGGGAGAAGCAAAAAGGTAACAGAGATAACAGAGATAAAAAAGATTCCCTTGCCAGAGGCTCTGGCAAAGGACAGACAAAACGTGATGTGTGTCTGGGCAGGGAGACTGCAGCTGAAAGGGAGGGAGATGGTATACCGACTTGATAAAGGCTGAATGATATCTGGTCAAAGTCTAACCCTTCATGCTGTGTTGTAGTATTCTAAGACATGATACAGTTTAACACAGCAGAAAAAGAGAAAGTTTAGAATATTTTGCTGCCATTTATGAGCAAAAAAAGTCTGTTAGTTCATCTAGTCTGCCCTCCAAGACATTGCTGATTTAGGGGCCATTAAAATTCAGCTAGGTATCCCTGTATAGAGCACAGTACAAACAGACGAAGGCATCTGGAGAGATGAAAGTGGCATATGGAGAACTCATCGAGAGATGCCTGCCTCCACCACAAAGCTTTTGCAGTTTCAGTGTTTCCTGTTCCACACCCAGACAAAAACAAAGTGTAATTGAGCTTCTTTCTAATAAAAGAAATGGAAAAACTCAACTCCACATAGAAGATCCAGGTTCAAATCTGTATTTGTGTATACACACACAATTTCTGTGTACATTTGATTGGAGTTGCTTTGAGTCATCTAAAAGACCAAAAAAACCAAGGCATGTATCATCTACTGGAAGATGACATGTAAAACTGTCTTTTTCATTATTTTTTGTAGTTTTTGAAGAGGTTTAAAATCTGGCCTGCAGGTAAGATGGCTAGCTAGCTGTTGGACTAGCTGTCTTCTGCTGTTAGTATAGCAAAGTTCCTATTTCCTCTACCACAAAAAAGTACTGAGGACACAAGCTGCAGTTCCTTGTGACCCAGTACTGTTCTCAGGACAGAAATGTAGTTACTGACTTCACAGAAAGAGGATGAGGCCCTAACTAGTTACCAACAGAAGCAGTAATGGAAAGCAACGCATTTGACTCGAGAAACTGAGTATCAGTCTTATTAGATTTTTATACGGCTTTTCTGATTGAATAAGTAAATTTAAGTTTCATGCTTTTACAGCAGCTCTTTACAAAACATTCTTTCTACCTAATGCTTTGGGTTTACAGTCTTGCCTTGAAATTAGTTTAACAGGGCTTTTTTACAGAGACATGGAAATCAGCTTGCCCTTATAGGCCAAGCAATGCATTCCTTGTTTCCTGAGCCTGTCCAGAAGTCAGAACGTCCCCGCTTTTGGAAACTTTAATTAGAGTAATGGTTAACTGATAGACTTACTGTCAAGCCATTTGTCATTCCAAAATTATAACAAAATCAGCAACTTACATTGGTTTTAAAGTTCGTATCACCAGTTAGAATTTCTTACTTGTTTGTAAAGTCTTCTTCTATTAATTATAATATTGATTATGTTGCCGCAAATTTCCCTGAAGATTATATCTACAAGGTTTAGATTGCTGAAATAAGAAAACAGAGGAAAACAAGAGCAGTGCAAGGAATACACGTCTTCTTGCCTGCTGCTTGTTAGCTGGAAGTACTGCAAATCTATTGGCAATATGCCTTATGTGCTACTCTTTCATGAGGTTTAATATTTTAGTAAATCAGAAAGTCAGAACTGATTAGGCACTTTCAGATTTTAAGCAAATGTCTCAGAATTATTACTGTACCCCAAATAAAGATTACTTTTGCATCTATATTGCTACTCTGAGGCGCTGAGCGAGGCAGGGATGGAGATGGTTGTGTAGTGTTTCTCCCTCATGGGAACTGGAGCACATTTCATACTAAAGAGTGGAAGTGATGAAACGAAGGTTCCTCTGCTCCGTCCCCCCATAAATCCATCCCTGATTGAATGCTATTTTATTTTACAGTGTATGGATGTATTATAAAACAGTTTCAATTTGAAATTTTAATTGGTACAGTCCAGACCCGCATACAAATGATGAGGAATTCAGCTTCTCATCTTTGCTCTGAAAAGGAAAATGTTGTCCTAATTCTACTGAAGGTTGCAAATGTCCCATAGAAGGCAGAACCTTGCAAATTGCAAACAGATTAGGGTCATGCTTAGACTGAGTTTCTAGCAAATCTTTCCTGGCTCAACAGCATGGAAATGAGTAGCATCTAAAGGAAGAGAGGAACTTTCCAAATGGAAGATAAACCAAATATTGAACTGTTACTGCAGAGCATAGCAGAAACCATTCCTTTGCATTAATTGTCCAAGTAATGGAAATACACCAGCCATTCCTTGAAGCTTTAGTGAGTGCCTAATTAATTCACTCCTGAGATCCCACACAAAGTAACAGTCAATTAATTGTTATGCATGCCTGCTGCAGCAGAAATTATCTATATGAGCAACACCTGGAAAGAGTTAATGTGTAGACCAAGACAAGATGGGAAACACCGGAGGAAAAAACACAGGAGAATGACTGAAGATGGACTTGAATAACAAAACCAGATCAATTCTCCCGTGGATGTGCTCACATAACCCCTCTTAATGGAAATTACACGCATGATACATCAACAAGAAAACATAACCTGAAGTTAATATTTTTCAGTGATAAGATGATCCTTATTTAAAGATTATAATGCTGCAATGTCAGTCACTGATCTTTACTTGTGGTTCAAGAAGTGGAATGTGGATTTAGAAAGAAGTAGTACCAGATTAAGTAAGAAATTAATTATTTTTTGTTTAAAACTATTATGAAAAATACGAGCTTAACTGTTTAGGTGGAAAAGGCATGCTAATATGTATTTAGAGATTGAACTGGAATTAAAAAACAAGTGACGTTACACTAGTGGATACTAAAATTAGATCTTACTGGTATAGTGTCAAAAGCTAAAAGCATGTTATTTACAAGTTATTAAGATCCAAAATCAGTGCATCTGAGTAGAGATTTGTAATGAAATATAAAGTTGTATATACAGATGATGAAAATTGTTAATTGTGTTTATGGAGCCTATAGTGTAATATTGGTGTACAACTCTGTGAAGATCTAATAAAATTTAAGAACATTTAAAGGCTGGGATTCAGCTAGCATATGGAACAAATAATGATTAGGCTTTCAAATGGTCAAGATGGTTGACAAAAAAACACCTTTAACGGTAATGAAAAATCCAGATGGAATAGCAGATGAGAAGTGCCACATGGGTAGAAGTAGAGAATGTGGCTGTTCTGAGCTGTGAGTACAGAGGCCTGATTTAAAACCATGAGATCCATGCAAGGATCCCTCACTTCCCTCAGCAGTGATTTATATATTTTCTGCCATATCAGGAAAAAATTATGAAAAGCCAGACACGCCGCCGTTCGCTGTGGTATCTCACTGGAAATATTATTTCCAACAACAATTCCTCATTAAGAACGATTTCCTGAGATATGTCAGTCCTCCATGTTTAAATCAATGTTAACATGTGCTTTATTGATGTTATATAGCAGTAATTAATCAGAATCTTAGACAGTACGTACAAAATCTATTATGGTTATGGAGTTACTTTTAGCAAGCAAACTTGCATCCTTATCAGAAAATGAAATATTTGCTAAGATATGTTTTCTTTAGAAAACTACCACACTGCTGGCAGCAATTCTTATTATTTAACTCTTTATTAACTTAAACTCATATCAGATTTACTATCATCTCTTAGATTTATGTCATTAAGTACTCTACAGTTACATGAATCATTACACTTAACCTCATGAACATTAGCAAAAAATCTTCCAGATTTTTCTGGTATACTAAATTTTATTTAGAAAATAGGAATATTACAAAGTAACAGATTTCAACCAGCTCTTCTAAGACTCCTGGGTGCAAGACATCTAGACCTTCTAATTAAAAAAAAAAATTTTATTCTAGAAGCTGTTGTTTAACACCTTCTGAATTTATCCATGGAGAGCAAAATGCTTCATTATATGTTTGTGATACAAGTATTTTATTCTTTTTTTTTTCCCAAAGACACAAACCCATCATTAATAATTTATTATCTCCATCTAGTAGTTGGCACATGACACTGGATTTTGTTTAAAGGCACCTCCTTTTATTTCCCTCCTCCCCTATAAATTCTTCTCAATAATTTCAGCTTTTCTTCTCAAAATTTGTTCTTCAGACTGATTTATATTGATTACTTTTTCTTGCCTGTTAAATAATTTTTTTCCTAATTGTTTGTTTATTTAGTTGGATTCAGGGAAATTGCCCCCTGTTTTATTATGAATTTTTGAGATTTTATATTCACTTTAATAAAAAATTCCTAATTCTTACTCCTGTTATTTTCGAAATCTCTCAGTCAACTTTGTTTATAATTTCCCTCAATTTTGAAATTATCCTTCTTAAAATAGCTGGACAGCTTACTACACAATCAATGAAGAATAAAAATTGTCTAATTGATGTGTTTGTGTAAGCATGAATTTTAATGTTCTGATCTGCAGTCCAAAATTACAGGCTCACCCAGTACATTACTTTTGCTACAATAGTACAGTTTTGACAAAACATCTTAAAAAACTACACAGCCAACATAATTTTCAGCTGTGTTCATGGAATTAGATGGTTCTGCACAAGATCTTTAACACAATAAAATCTTGAAAGGAAATAAAAGCACAAGATCAAAATGTGGTGACCAGCAAACGGATCATTTCATATCTGCAAATGAGAAGTAACTTCTTTTAGGAAGAGACTTCAATATCACTTTTTAAGTCTAATAAGATGCTATTAGACTTCTAATAGTGAAAACCTGGTTCTTTCACTCCAACCTCACTGGCCTTCTGTCCCTAGTTATAAACAAATGTGATGATTTTGAGTCAAACATCTCAGGAAATTTCTGGTAGAAGATACTTTGCAGCTCTGGCATTCAAATGCTCAGTCAGTAACACAGGCATCAGAAAAGACATCACTAACTTCTACCAGAAATATGTATATTTCTCTCTTATCGGAGAGGATATCAGGTACCACATGACTGCATGTAACTTTTCTCACTGAGTAAGAATAAAACCTGACATTAATGACACACTCATTGCCTGGTGGGGTTTTTTTGTTTGTTTTTGTTTTTTTTTCTTCAGGTGAAACCCATCCTTTTGTGGGAGACCAGACCACTTCTAAAGATATAACAGCTGTGTTGCCATCAATCACCATTTAGTGGGCATAAAAGAGAGGGAAAGGTAATTCAGCTTGCTAAGACTGTGCTTACAGTAATAACCTTGTGCCAGTGATGCAGTTTCTAGCAGCCCTAGAACTCATTTAAGGGTGTTATAATGACTAGGTGAGCTCAGTGTGAAATTTCCACTGATGTCCAAACCTCCCAGTGATCCACATTGCTTTTGTGGACCATCTGCACTCAGGCTTGACTCAAATCAACTGCCTCCCTCAGCAAGAAAATTTAAATCCTTGTAGAGAAGATGGATATGACTACCCACTAATGTAGTCTAAACCTTCATCTGGGACAGATCCAGACCAGCTTTCAGGATCCCCACGTTGTGACTCACCCTCTGGCTTGCTCTTCTCATCCACAAATTAGAACTGGAGGGCAAACTTAAAATCTTGGACAACACCTATAATCTGGCTGAAAAAAACGAGGACACATCTGATAGATTGGTTGAGCTGAAAAACTACCAATAAAATCAGGTAGTTTAGTTTTAAGGAGAGTCCACGGACTTAAATGATGATCTGGTTCTGAACAATGCCTTTAAGACGGCAAAGTCTTGAAAGGAAATAAAAAAACACAGTTAAGAAAGTTGACGAGCAGACTGATATTTTATATCTGTCAAGTCAGCACAAATGTCATTTTAGGCATGAGATACAAAAAATTAAAACCTTGATTTAAATGGGATTCTTGTGCACTTATGAAACATACAAAGTGTATTACTGCAATTTAATAAACTCTGTTCCTCTGTACCAATTATAAAGTAAGCCATATACTCAGGAGAGTAAGATAGGTTCTTAATACCAGTGAAGCAAACCTACATGAAAAATGTGCATTCCAGCTCAGAGACAGTTTACAAATTAAAACAAAACAGAGAAATTAAGTAAAGGATGATGCATAAGTTAACAGTGCCTGGAGGCAGCCTTAGCTTTAATGCCAACAAATCATGCAGGTTTTACATAGTTATTCACTCCGGTATTCAATAAAAAATGAAGTTACTGTAACAATACCAAACATATCTTTAAAGAAACACACTCAGCAATAAGTCATATGAACTTTACAGTGCAGTGAAGAGAGTAAATATATTATACGTTTAAATAATGCATGTTTTCTCAGGGTTTGAAGCTTAAATACGGGTTGTGAGGTGGCAGTGGAAAGCTACAGTCAATGAATTGAATTAGAAGTTACAGTTACAGTAACTTACAGTTATGACATGAGCTCACTGAAATATGTGGTCGTATTATTTTAAGTATTTTGGAATTAAAAAAATATTTTTTCCCTAAAATAATCCTTTTTTATAATAAACTAATGTTTGTGATTTTTCTATCTTACTTTCACCTTTATTTAAGGTGAAAATAGAATAAAGATAACATACTGAAAAAATAAGAAAAAGAAAAAGAAACAGAGAAAATGAGAGAGATAAGAAAAGAAAGAGAAGGAAAGAAGGAAGGAAAGAAAAAGAGAAGAAAGATAAATGGATGAGGGGGGAAGAAATTATAGAACTCCACCTAGCAATCTCCAAAAAAAAATCACTTTTTGCATATTGAGGGGAAATAAAAATCAAAATACTATTAATACCTAACTTATAATAATATTATAATATATAATATATAATATATTTATAATATATTATATTTATAATAATAGACATCATATTTATAATAATATCATTATAATAAAATTATTTATACTAATATATACTATATTTATAATAATATATTATAATATATAATAATACATTATTATTCTCATATAAAAAATACCCTCCAACCCCCGCAAACAAAGATTTTATCTAGAATTTTATAATTAAATATTTTCTAAAAAACAGTATTTTGGTGTAGATTTTAAAAAATTTCAGTAATTTCAAAAAAACATTTGCCACAGGAAAAAAGTTGATTGCCGTTATTATTATTGGTGTTGATTTTGTTGTTAGTTTTGTTATTCTAATTAGTGCATATTTTAATATTCCTGAAAACCACTTCTTTCCAGTGAAAGTCTTAGCATAAAACAGACCCTTACATTTTTAATCATATAATCACTTTTACTGTTATTCTAAGACTTGTGTATACTCATTTGCTTTAGGAAGTGAAAGAGAAACAACAAAATGGAAAATACTGTGCCTGTGCTATTCTCCTTGTCCAAATGGTTTGAATTTACATGTTACATTGAATTAATAACTTTGAATAATTGAAGATTACAATCCTCACAATTATTCACACAAATGGATGATTTTAATATTTCAGCGCTGCTGAATTTCTTATGGCAGAAGAAAAGAGGGGTTTTCGATGGTAACATGAGGGAAAGGTCAGGCAAGAAACAATTTCTTGGTTTTTTTTTTCACCTTTATGTAGAAAGCTGCCAAGGGATGCCCTGCTGGGGCAGAGTCAGGACCAGCTGTAACTCCTCTGTTGCCCCTGTTATTGGAATTGGGGTTTTTTTACATCAGGCTTTCTGGAATTGGTACAACTGCAAACCTTTCCTTGGAAGACTTCTATAACATCTGGAAACACTAGATTTTGTAGAAAAAAAGGCTGGGCTCTTTTCAGAAGAGAAAAATGCTGCAGGTGACATTAAAAAGGGCGTGGGTGAGATTTTCATTTAGAGAGGGTATCTATAACCAGATTGCCTGAACAAGAAGAAAAGGAAGGTCTTAAGAGACAGGGACTGGGGGAAGGATAAATAGCAAAAGGCCAAACGTATCTGATTTTATTGCAATGACTGTATCTGATTTTGTTAGCCCTGTGTGAAGGGGGAAGAGTGCCTGAGAAGGGAGCGAGAAGCCAGACCGCTGCAGCTTCGAAGAAGTATGGTGTTCAGGGTGGGAGTGTGGGTTCAACTCTGCTCTTACTCGGGGGCTGTGGTATGAGCTGGAATAGGAGGAAGCTTCATTTCTTTCCTTTTTTCTACTAAGGGCTACACTTCACGTGGCCAGGCAGGGGAGCAGACTGAAACCAAGGTGCTTTCTGGTCGCTGTGCAATTGTAGTAGCAGCTTGAGACAGACTTTTGAAAAATCTCACCTGTTCTTACAGCATGTAGCTTCAGGGCACTTGCAGGATGGATCCCACCTCTGCCGGATGTCCACCTTGTGACAAGAGCACAAGAGCAGGTGGGAGATGGGGTGGCAGACACAGACTGCCCATTGCATCAGAGTCTGGATGCATACAGGTCAGCTCTCAAGAGGATCTTGCCTCCTGGTGGGCTCAAGGATAACCCAAGCCTCACAGACATAAGACAGTTTTGGGTTTGAACATGCACTTGAAACATGATGTAGATGTGCTGGTTGAAATTGTGCAGAGGAAATGGAATATACACTATACAAGCTGGGGTGAAAAGATAAATCTGTTGCCGTGTTGCTGAGAAATAACGGTGTCTTTTCTTTAGTGAGACTCATGTGTTGTAATGTGTATGGAGTTCCACAGCCACTGCAGGGAAAATTACACTTGGCGGTGCAGAGATTTAATAAGTGATTCTGTGTTACATGTATGTTATATCCGTTTGAAAACAAAAAAAGAAGGATCAAGACCAGGTCAAGACATAAGCATTAAAAGGTGTAGGCACATGATACACATCTGAGGGGAATGCAATTCCTTTCTCCAGGTAGCTTTGTGTAATCATCACTGTCTGCACTTAGAGCTGGGGTCCAGCTTTACACTCCTTCTGTTGAAAGGGGTACCATTGCTCAGGAAAAGAACACAAGTTTCCTGAAACTGGAAACAGAGCAAAAATTGGCCCATAACCAGAGCCTAGGCTCTGATAACTACTCCCATGGCAATTTTACACATTTTATGCAATGATTCTTTTGGTATGAAATACAGAAACTTTCTTGGCAGCAAAAACCAGAATAAATGTGAAGTGGCCCAGCCACAAGTTATAGAAAACATGAAAGGTACCACAATGTGAAAGTTACCCCAACCACAAGTTACAGACTTCTGCTCATTTTGCCCAAATTATGTTCAAATCCTTTTTTGCACTGAGGCTTTCCTTAAAAATGGGAATTGAGAGTCTTTCCATCAGTCAGCACTACTTATACCATGAAGATTTAGACTTTCTTGTAAGAACCCACAGGTGGCTGACCCTGTGGTTCAGCATTGCTGAGGTGGGTTTTGGGCTGGTCTCCGGTTTCCTGCATAAACAACCCAATGATTAAGCTATTATGTGAAAAGCAGCCACCTAAAAATGTTTTCAGGGACCTTGATTCTTTAGATGTGTATTAGACACGCTAAGAGGTCATTTATCAGATCAAAATCCTTAGGGGACTTCAGCAAAAACTAATTCGGCAAGATTCATCTAATCTATTTTATATGTCTACAGCGCA
Source organism: Calonectris borealis (assembly GCF_964195595.1). NCBI lineage: Eukaryota > Metazoa > Chordata > Aves > Procellariiformes > Procellariidae > Calonectris > Calonectris borealis. The sequence goes on along the minus strand of NC_134312.1, from coordinate 35,653,168 downwards.
GACAGCCACTTGGGCACATCTAGGATGTGATTCATCTTCTGATATAGACATTGAAAACAGATCAGTTGAATCCTGCAGCAGAAATGCCTATTTCTTTCCATTGTTCTGAAGAGATTATAAAATCTGTCCTATTATAAAGCATTCTTCCCACTGGTTTGCACAGACATAAATGTCTGTACATTGAAGACATCTAAACTGAGAGGAGATGACTTTTATCCCTAGTTTGACCAGGCTCAGATAAGAGTAAAGTCCTGAGTTGCTCAGAATTGGAGTGATTTCAGGCACCTCTAGAAGCAGTTTGAAGGGCCTTTTGCTTTTTAAAACAGATGAAGGACCCAGGTGATAAATTTAAGCACCTCCAGGATGAGGTAACAGCGGAGTAGAGTACAGTTTTCAGATCATCATTTGGGCCCTGGGCAAAACTAAATTTTCTGTTTCCAGCACGCAAACCTTTATTAGAGATACTTTTGAATTCACATTTTCACGTAAATTATGTTTTTGTGTTTAGAAACTGTTTCTAAACTTCAGCACTAAACTCTCTCCTCATGCAAATTTGTTAATATTCAGTTAATTTATTTGGCAACCACCAGCTTACTTGCCTCTGCATGTACTTCTTTTATTATCAGGCCACAATACTCAGCCCTTTTTTAGGAAAAGACCTAGAAAGAATTTTGACCGAGAAGATCATTTATGAGTTACAATGGCCAACTAGTGCTTGTTCTTCCATATCCCTTCCGCAGGAGTCAGAATCAGCTGGTGCTAGGTTGTCATCTGTAGCTCGTATGCAGAGCTTGCTAGAGGTCAAATTATGATTCATTTTGTAAATGACAACCCCACCCTCTGTTATTTTCATAACTGGCAAAACAGAGATGACAAAATCAAAAGACAGAAATAGATGTAACTTCAACTGATATTAGGGTCTAAAGAGGCACATTGCAATTTTGCATTTATATGCAGATATCACAAATAAGGCAGAATCGTTCATACTCTAATATCCTGTATATAATTGACTGTGCCTTTGTATCTTGTTTCTTGCTAATTTTCATTGTCTTGCATTTCAGACTAATCTGAATGCATCTTGTGTGACTTGAATAGATGAGACTGAACTGTGCCCCCACATACTGGCATTCTTCCTTATAGCTAGCCACAAGGACGTATTACCTTATTTCTGTTCTGAAAGCTACACAGAAGGTTGCCTAGTTTCTCACTGAGTTTGTAGCACCATGAATTCCACCTGCCAGAACTCCTGCTCACATTTAATATCCATGCTCTACAACAGCTTTCTAGATAGTATGATTGAAACCTCAGTGTTAAACATCTTCCATGACTGAGCCCCAAATCACCAGTTGCTTCCCCATAGGCTTCCCCATAGGCTTCCCCATAGGCTGCTGCTTGCAAGACACTGGTTTATGTTGGTCAGATGTTGAAATGATTCCTTCTCAAACTATTTGATAAGTGTCCTGTCTTCATGTTTACAATCACACTTCTGGCACTTGTATTTAAGCAGAGGACCTTTTTCTCCTTCCAAATTAACCTTTTTATCATCAAGGATCATTTTTTTTTAAACAGGGGAGAATTAAAAATTCTAAGGTTTGCTCTTAGAATTATCATTACCAAATGGCACTTAGAGCAATAGGAGCTGGACTCCTGTTCTCTGTTTCGTTTGTTTGTTTGTTTGTTAAACGTCTGGTGCTTTAGGTGGACCTCAAGTAAAATGAAATCTTTTCTAGAACTAGAGAATGTAGTCATTATTAGTATAAGTAAAGGTCAGCTCCATATGTTGGTGACCCTGCAAGCAGCATTTTATAGGTAGAAAGCAAAATCAGTTACTGGGAAGCTTTTGAAACAGCCATCTCCATTGCACTGTCACAGGTCTTTTCAATCTCATTGATTACAAGTGATTCTGAATTGCCAGGTAGGTATGCCACACCATTTTGTTATTCTATTAATAATCTTATAGTCAGATTCAGACAGTGCTGCAGAAAGATGGTGTAAAGCATCAGAATTCAACTGGTGCTGGCATCAGGCAGATCCATACAGGCAGAGGACTGGGCTCTATGCCTAAATGTAGGTTGCCAATATCTCAATTAGCACCAGGCTGCTTTTTGAAAAAGATGGAGTTTTGCTTTCTTTTGGATTAGTAGATGTGAAAGCACGTTGTTATTTTGGTGATCTGCATTGTTTTCAAGCTCTGTTGCACAGTTTCTAAGTGTGTTTCAGAAACTATTTCATCTTGACTCTATTGTCCTCATTTATAAGTAGGATAATGTGTTTTCCTCCACACATTAAAATAACTAAATATAACTAAAAGCAAGTACTCTCAAAGGCTTTGATAAGAAATGATAAACGCACACAGATGAGGTATTACAAACACTATGTAATGGCCTGGCTTTAATCACTGTGGTGTCTGTTTTATTTCAGGGCCTTGTACTTCTGTCTCCAGTCTCCCAACCCAACAATTGGGTTGAGGGTTATCCTGGGTTTCATTGCCTGACTTTGATCCAAATCTTACCCCGGTTTAAGAAAAACTTATCGTCAAAACCAACAGAAATCTCTGTTAGCTTTAACTTAGTTCAGTTAATATTTTCTGAAGATTATCATTTTGTCTGAAGAACTTTGGCCAGCTCTACCGATGTCTGATAGCTTTTAGATCCAGGCTGCTTAGGCGCCTCTGTAAAGAGACTCTGTAGACGGATCAGAGGATCTGCCTATCCTGAGCATCCCCTGGGACCTGTGCAGGTCCTCTCCACCACAGCTAAGTGGAGACTGTCTGCTCAAAGGCTCAGCACTCCTGAGGGAAAATGTAGAGAAAATGCGGGGCAATTCTGCTGATGAGGTGCATTCCAACTAAGACCCACACTAATCTGTACCCCTAATGAGTCACTGCAGATGTAAATGATGTTAGTACACAAGACTGTAATCAAGAAAAATAGGTGAATATTTGACAATTAGGATTTTTTAAGGTGATGGTGATAAAAACACTCGTATTATTGACATAAGGAATAATGAAACAGCCAGTAATTATGACACATAAAACATTTGCTGTGAGTGAAATTGGTATTATGTGACTCAGTCGCACTAAGTATTCTCTTTCAACACTGTTGAGTTAGCTGAAAACTGTGGATGTGTTTTATGTAAAAGATAGTAGTAAAAGGTTAATTGAAGATAGTGGAAGAAAAAAGAGGGTTAATACATTGGATTTATTTTCATGTGGGTTTTTTATTTGCTTTTTTAATTCATACATAGTTAGATGTATATTATCTGTTGAGATTTCATAATATTTTTCTCTATTGCAGGAAAGCTGCTTGCCTTGATAATTATACATATTTGGAAAATGACTAATATTAAAAGAAAAATCATCCTATATTCGTGCTGCCTTTCTCAGATTTTTTTTTCTTAGAATCATTGCATATTCTTTTCAAATTCTCCTGTCTCACCAGAAACTATGCATTTCTATAACTCTATGCATGTTGGAGCTTCAATAACAAATTAGTGCCTCAGAGCAGGGCACAGAGAGAAATGGTTCATGCAGTGTATGTGCATATCTGACTGTATTATTAATTGATCTTAATTCTTCTTTACTAATGAGCTCTTCAACCAAACACCTTTCTATCCCAAAGGAAAAGAAAAAATCATTAAAAAAACAAACAAACAAACAAACAAACAAACAAACAAAAAACAAAACCAAAAAAACCCAGAAATAAAGCAAACTAGTTTCCTTGTGCCAAAATAGGAGTGGATACTTAATATAATTTCACATTTAACAGTGCACTGATAAAGTGAGTTTCACACTAACAAACCCTGGTTTTGGTTCTTCTTTAAAATAGAAACATTTTGATTGTTTCAAATGAAAGCATGCATTGTGAAAGTACTATAGATGCTGAGGAAAAGTGTTCTTTTGTATTAAAGAAAACATTTTTAACACTTCTCTTAAGTTTGCTAAAAATAACGTCAAATGCTTCACTACCGCCACTAGAATTAATCTATTAAATGAAGAGCAACATTGTCCCCTAGTGGTAGAAGAAATATTTTATCCCAGACAAAACGGAGGTTGATTCCTGCATTGAAGTATTCAGTGCTGTGCATTTCCAGAGAACAAAACATTCCCCAGAAAATACGGATAGTGCTAAAATCACCTAGGGTTCAAGTATGTTGATCTTCCCAAGAAACGGAATTTAATTTTAATATCAAGGCACAGTATTCAGTAGAATATTCAAATGGCACAGAAAATTAATTTTATCTAGTCTGGTCTTCAACTAGAAAAGCTATTTGTAAGATGATCAAGCATACACATGATGTAACATATACATACATGCACACACACATGCACATGCACTTCTATGTATATAAGATGCTGTGGATTTGCAGGCAAAATACAGCCCGCAAAGCAATGAAGAGAGAAGGACTGGTTTATCACATGTAGATGTGGTGCTTAGGGACATGGTTTAGTGGTGGACATCGCAATGCTAGGTTAATAGTTGGACTTGATGGTCTTAAAGGTCTTTTCCAACTTAAACGATTCTATGATTCTATGATTCTAAGGGAAACCATAGAGTTTACTTGATCTGATGTGGGATGATGCATGTCAACTGTTTTGTCTCATTGGAGTAGGACCAGAAATTAAACATGCACAAATGTTTGACTGATACGGTGACACGACATGTAGACTTGAGTAGTAAAACTTGAGAGGAGTCCCCAAAAACTGTCCTAACAGGAGAGGGCCCTAGTGACTTTTATCTTTACACACCAGTGTACAGAACTGGGCAAAGCTTAATAGTCTTCCAAGTCTTCCCACTGTCTTTCAGTGATGTGAAGCAGTAAAGCTGAGAACAATCAAATAAGCTCCACTGAGAAGTTTCAAGTATTGCCACTTAACCTGGGTGTCTCAACAGAAAGACTGACCCAACAAACCAGCTACTCAGAGACAGGACCAGCTGATAGTCTTTGCTCTGGAGCTAAATGTCCTCAGGTTGCCAAGAGCCTTACTAGAAGATTGTTCAAACTAGGGTCCATTGAACTTGTGTAAAAGAAAAGCAAGCATGGAGAAAATTCCTTGTTCAAGAAATTGACATTTCCTGATTAAATTGGTTTCTGCTTGAAAAATCCCTGCCAGCTCTAGTGATGAAGTTGTCAGTGTCTGATAGCCTTTCATAGATTTTACTGGGACATCTTCTCTCCTTCTGCAATCATTAAACTTGTTCCTTTTCTTCCCCTCCCTCTGCACTGTCAGTCCAAGTAATACTTTCTCAAAATAAGTTCTATTAAAAGAGAATAAAAGAAAGAAACTCAAAGAAGTCATGAGACTGGCAATATTTCCAAATTTCACAGTGCACACTGTACCACTTCTTTCTACTCCCTTTCCTGCAAGTTCCTCTCTTCTAGCTAGCTTATTTCTATTGCAATCTGCTTGAAGCTAGAGCTGTTTCTTGTTTTGTGTTGAACACAAGAGAGGAAAAGGATGGAGACAGCAATCCTCTTTGAGCTTCCCAAGCATCATTATGGAATGGGACAAGACCATGAGGTAATTGGCAGGGTAACAAGCCAGGAACATGTCTAAAAATTAGCAGAAGCAGAGTAAATAATGAAACTAACTCTGCAGCATACTGTCTTCAACCACGTAGAGTGGTCTCCCTTTTCCTGCCATTACCCTACAGCCTAATGATTAAGACATTTTCCCAGGAGGTAATAAATGTCATGTTGAACACTTCTATGAAGAAAATTTAATTCAGCTCTTCCACATGTTCAATGAGTATGCAAAACAAAAAGCTAGGATTTAAAAGATTGGCGCTGCCAGCAGCGTCCAATACTGAAGGTGTGCGCCCATCAAGGGTGTTAGGCAGACAAATCCCTTTTCTTGAGTCCCACCAGACTTCAATAGTACGTGCGTGCTGAGGGGCTCAATCTTTGCAGTACGCTCAAGTCCAAATCCATGTTGTACTCTGGCTGTACCAGCTGGCTGAGGCTGGGAATTGCCCAGAGTTCTCAGACCTAGGTCTTTTTTTTCAAATAATAATGCAGACAGCTTCATCACAGCGTATCATCTTGTCCTAGCAAAATCAGGGCCTTTGCAGGAAAAAAATCTGCTTATCCTGTTTCTTTAACACTGTTCATGTAATTTGCCAAATGCAGATGGGGTAGATTGGGTTGGCCAGGGCGGAATGCCTTTGCATATTATTGTGTGCTTGAGTGCATATTTAGGGTTTTCCGCAAGTAAGCTATCCATATCACATTAAATCCAATTGCGTGGGCATTTCTGACGGTAAACAATATGGGGAGCTGATGAGAGCCTCAAGTCATGGCTTTAAAGCCCCCATGGAGGTCTGTGGAACTTGAGTGGGAAGAGGCTCCAGGAGGTTGTAGCAGCTCAGTGAAGGCTGTGGACTTCGAACTTCATTCATATGGGACTCAGTTCTGCCCCCTTCCTGCACCTTGATTTCAGTTCTGTTTGCATCTAGTCTTCTGTGAATAACGTGTACAGGAGATTTACTAAGACAGTCTGGCTTTTGCTGAAGTTTCTACTAATCTATTTGAATTTAAAAATTTGCATGAGGAGCCATCTGTAGCTCACTGTTATGCTATAAAGTAGGGACATTGTGAGTTAAAGCCTTATTAGTCCTTTGCTACATCCTCCGCTGTCTGAGACAAAGAATTTTCAAAAAAGGTAGTTTTCATTAATTAATCTAGATTCTATCTGCTGACTTACTAGTGTTAACTTGTTTCAATAAAATCTATGCTTTTTTTTCTCTTTTTCTAATTTCGTCCCTTAGCTAATTATAATTAGAATTTAGCATTTGTAAGATTTATATTTTTTTTGCTATGGAAACAAGATACTTCATTTTACATCATAAATAAAAGTGTCAGAACAACTTTTAATGTGTTTCTGTATATATTGTAGTGATACTTAAAAATTACTCACGAGTCTTTTCTAAAGAGTTAGCAAATCTTTCTTAATAAGTGTAACTGGGGCTTTGAATGAGAGTTTATTTCTGCATTAGGTAAGGCAAATAATTCAATTTATCTTTTCCAGAAGTGGTAGGTATATGGCGAGCAGATGGTTAATTACAATTTACAGCTAACTTCCTAATGGTAAGTTAGAAGTTTTAAAGAGAGCCACCAGTTGCATAATTCATATTTATGCTGCATCATAAAATGAAACTCAATTTGTGTAGTTTTAAATACATCCTGTAAACACTATTACATAGCCAACTTTTCTAAACAGAAGAGCAAATGTCTTACAGAACACCAACGCAGACTATACTGAAAAAAACAAATAAATTAAATCTTTTTCTTAGTTTCCATTAAAAAGTGTAGATTTTAAACACATTAAAGCCTATTCACTTCCAAAACAGCCAGCGATATTACAGCAATGAAAATGTACCAGTAACTGTGGATTAATTTTCAGTATAAACTAGCAGGCCAAATGTGATCATTGTGTCATGGTTGTGAATGATGGTTAGTGTCTTCTATTTCAGTGAAGAGACCACACCAACAGACCCTCTGGAGAGGTGCTGTCACTCCTGTTACCTCTTCAATCTTGACCAGAATCCATCACAAACCTAAGGAAGCCGCCTTCACCGGAGGGAAAGTCTGTAGACCACCTGGTCCAAAACCCTGCTCAACACAGGGCAATTACAAAATTAGATCCAACTTCACAGTCAGAGCAGGTTGCTCACGGCTGTCTCTGGTAATGTGTCGAATAACTTCAAAGACGGGTTTCCACAACTTTTCTGGGCAACCAGTTTCCAACCTGAAAAATTCCTACAGCTACCATCTAAAAATTGCTGTTTAGCGGAGGAAGGAAGAACAAAATAGAGTTAGGCCACATAGAAGAGCAAAATGGAAAAGACATAAGGGAAAATAGAAGGTTAGTGAAATGGTACAACTGACAGCAGAAAGAAGTAATTCATGCATTGCATTAAATAAATAGGTAGTTAAAAAACTAGATTCATGCAAAAGGGAATAGTAATGCAAACTAGGAACACTGACATTTCAAGTAGTACAAAAAGAGTCTTGTTACTACCTGTTACTGAAAGCAGGAATCTACAACCAGAAAATTCAAGTGCTTCTTTGTTTTGGCAAATGTAGATTTATTTGTTTATAAGAGTATTTAGATACACCAAACATTGTCTCTACTGTCATCTAAGAAATATCAGAACATATAAGGAAAACATGACCGTTGCATAAAATTGAGTGATCTTCTTAAAAAAACAAAACAACAAAACACCTCTTTTAAAAGAGCATTTCTTTTTTCACTGCCTTTTAAAACTTCACCATTTTTTCACTGAAATAGCATGGTAATCTTCCACAAAGAGAACCTTTGCACTCATGCTTATACACCCCTGCCTGCTTGCATGTAGCCTGTGCAAGTCCTTTTAGACTGATTACTTCCCATTAGATGACTATCATGTGAATTTTCCCAGGTTGATGCCAGATTAATATTTGAATTCTTCATGGCTATATCGCAGATAAAACTCTCTAATCATTACAAAACTCTTCGACAATATTCTTAGCATGCTTCAGAAATAAAGTAACCTTTCTCATAGTTTTACAACAGTTTCTGCCAGCCTAATTGAGAGAAATTTAGGAAAAGAATTCTTAGGCTGCCAGGAAGCAATTGAAATAATTTTTTTCTCTTACTAGTTAGCAGTGGTGTTACAGTTAATGGTTCCTGAATGGGATTGGAAATTTCTAGCTGTTCCATTTACTCCCTAAGCATAGCAAGGAATCTTATGTTTACACTAAAATATTATATCTTGGCAAGTTCTGACTGTAGTTAAAGGGCTGTTAGCCTTTTCATTATGAACCCAATTAAAACATCCCAGTCTTTGTCAGTTAAATAATATTAAGGATATTACTTAAGCATAGTTTTGTATTAATCATGGAGCTAATTTGAAATCTAACTAGCAATTGCATTTGTTCTTTCCCTCTAAACTTTTTCTCAACTTTCTTAATTATATATATCCCTTTATTTCGCATTCTGGAGATTGTCTGTGGTTTGGACTCTAGTAATTGTTTATAGACTAATACGTGCTCTGGGGTTTTTTTTTTTACTGTCTTGCAGGGAAGGGAATAATACTTGAAGAACCATCCTACAGAACAGCACATCTGCCCACAGTCTTAAATTCAATCCTGTCTTCCTTAACAATAGTTTTGGCCCTCCAGGAAACTGTTAGGGTAATTGTCAATAAAGCTTGTTTAAATTGTTTTCTGAGAGTGATGACAAATGAGTTCATGTGACACTAGTTGCAGTTATTTAAGAAATTATTTCTTAGAGTGGTTTTGTCTCTCAGCCACAACACTGCAAGTGGAATTTAGCATGTAATCCATCCTCAGCTTTTTTGATGCAAAGTCTTCGGCTTTATTAGCAACATGTCTTCATTCCAGTTTAAGCACCTCTGAACCACTTCAACAAGCTCTATATTTAAGCCCAAAGCCTCAGGTTGCAGAAGAACCAGAAAGTTAGGTTAGGTTAGGTTAGGTTAGGTTAGGTTAGGTTAGGTTAGGTTAGGTTAGGTTAGGTTAGGTTAGGTTACGCTGGGCTGGGCTGGGCTGGGCTGCGCTGGGCTGGGCTGGCCTGGCCTGGGCTGGGTTGGCTTGGCTTGGCTTGGCTTGGGTTAGGAATCTGATACTCAATGACAGAAATAGAATATTTCGTTGTGTAAATTTTACACAAGAATTCAATGCTGTGTGATTTGTCTGGGTTTTCATTGTGAAGAGAGGTTCAGATCTCATGTTGCAGCTGAGAGCTGTAAGCATTAAAGTCATGATAGTCAGGATTGCTTCAGCCAATCTCTTTCTGTCTCCAGAAGCATGAATTCTACATCAGCAGGAGACATAGGCCATAATTTGTATGCATAAGAGTTTGTAACCTGGCAGCCTTCTCTGGGCTGGGGGAAACCCACCTCCTGAACATGTCTATTAACAATGATGTGATCGACCACTGTGAACCACCTTTTCAGATGTAAGAGTGAACTTGTCCTCTCTACTCAACGATGATGTTGCAGGTTCCCAGCTGCAGGAGAAGACATCAGGCTGTAGATCCTAGTTCCCCATGATGTGTAAGCTCAGCTCTCAGTGACACTGTTAAGGAAACCATAGAATTACAGATGCAGCTTGTCCTTCCATTTTCCTTACAAACTGGCTTAGATGTCCTCAGTAAGTTATTGGGTTGCTGTGAACCTTGCCCTTACTAAAAACCTGTCCTCTGTGTGGCTGAAACACTTGCCTCAAAATTCTGACTTTGACTTCGGGGTTGGGTATCCAGCCCCTATCTGTGGACTGCTGAGTATCACAGTGTCTAAATGTCACAGATCTAGACAACGGTGTTTATTATTTTAACACTTCTCAGGGATTGATTGGCATGTTTTATTCTACGAGGTCTTTAGTCTAAATATAGGTCCAAATTTCCATTAAATGTTTTTTGTTCTTACTCTTTTCTGTACAATAAAAGTATTGAATTAGTTGATTTTTATAGAAGTCCTTTGAAAGACTTGAGCGGTTTAAGATGCTCTTCACAAACATTTAGTCCACAATGTGCAGAAGACCAATAGTTTAATACCTAAAAAGTCCACAAACTGTTCCACAAGTGTGTTTTGCAAATTGCACTGGCACAAAGTGCTTGAAAGGAATGCAAATAATAGTTTTTAAAGGAACTTTTATGCAGAATATGGGTCCAAGCAGGAAATAGTTCTCTGAGAATATATTTATGATTTGTCCAACATGAAACCGTAATATTAAAATAATGAAAAGACTTAGACTCCCTTGTTGTGTTTCCACGTTATATAAAAACAATTTAATTCCCCCCCGTTACCTTTCCTCTACACAGCTTGTATTAAATAAGATGAGGCAGCTTGCTTCTTGAAATTTCCATATTTTAACTCTGAGGCAACAAAACACTTGATTCTTCTTTCCCCCTGCACCTCTCAAAACCTCCAAGGCAAAATAAGCGTAGGTGACCACTTCCTAGGAATCTCAAAAGGAGGACTTTTTGAGACTTTTGTCAAAATATCCTTCACAGAAAAATCCATTTACTGTTTATCAGTGTCTAGATTGTCTTAGTTAATGAGATCTCAAAACTCCTCTGATGGTTAAATTCATTGTCTGTACATACAGCAAGCCAAAAAGCAAGATTTTAGGCATCATATGATGCCTGAAAGGCACCTTTTGAAGACCTTTGGATGCATTTTAGGCACCTTTGGGAATGTGGTACTCTGCAAGACTAAGTCCAGCTTATGGCATTAGGTGACTTTGGACTTACATCATGTTGCATTCTGAAAAGGTTGCTCACTTCTTATTAAAGGTCTTTTTAAATATTTTTCCCCCTTGTGAATAAATCATCTATCAAAATTCTGGTCAGTAAAAACATGATTCAGGTAAGTCAACTTTTCAGATAGAAAATCATTCTGTTGGTCAATTTCTGACTACACTAATGCTAGTCCCTTGCAGACAAGAAGAACAAAAGTATTGACAAAATGCAGCAGCAAAAATCAGGCCATTCAATAATCAAACAGGGACACCATTACAGGGAAAACCGTGGTCAGAAAATTTCTCTGCTTGTCTACCTTTCCTGACAAGACCTCCCATATATAACCATCAGAGAGCATTTAATCTTAATCACTGAGTGTTTGACAAGGAACCTTGTATTTTATAACATTAACTGTAGTTGAAAGAGTAGTTTGCAGGTTGAATTGTCTCCAGGAAGAGGGCTTGGGGACAAAAAATCCCCAAAGAAAATAATAAAAAGGAAATATTTCACAGAGACCCTACTGAGGCTAGGGGGAAAAAAAAACCACTCAGCAAGTTCTAGACAGCAGTAGGGAAAATATGGGTATAATTTAGCATGAAGGAGAGAGGGGCTCCACCATACCTGCCTGCACAATTAAGATCCTAAAGTGAGCTGAAAAAATCCCTTGTCCAGGAGACAAGCTCTGAGTGACAAAGAATGAGACCAGACAGCCATAGGGGAACATCTGTACATGTTCATATAGGGTGAAAAAGTGGAAGCAGAAGGGTTCATTGTTGTGGTCTGTCTGTATCTAAGCTTCATTTTATCAGCACTATAGTTCTTAGCATTTCTGATAAAAGTGTATTTTCAGGGGTAAATTATGGGCCAAGGTAACAATTCTGTATTAATAATACTTACTTAAATTTTAAATTTATTATTAATTATTTAAATTAAATAATTAAACTAATAATAATGATAGTAGCTGTGAAAGTAGTTATGTGTCAAGGTTAAATGGTGCTTCTAGCAAATGCTGCTGGTCTTAGGGGCCCTTCGCATGATGTTATTGAGGCTAGGAAGTATGACAGAGGGCAGATGGGGAAAATAAAAGTACAGCTTGTTGAGTTCAGAAAAAATTCAACTAAGTTTTGTCTGGTTTTCAGAGCCAACAGGCAGAATCTGTCACTAAGCTGAGGAAATCTGGTCAGACATGTTATAAACACAAAACTAGAAGATCACTGGGTGATTCGTAATCCATTTCTGAATGTTTCACACAGGTGCTTTGCATTATGTACAGTTCTGCAGACAAGACTCCATTTGGAGGCATTATGTAGAGTTCTCCTATTTTACCTCCATTAACCAAAGTAGGAAAACTCTACTCAAATTGCAGTAGCATTGTTTGGGGTTTTTTTAATCATTATTAGAAAAAGTACAAAAGGAAGAGGACTGAATTAGCACAAACAAAAAATGGCTTTAATACCATCTAGACGTTTGGAAATATGTTGGGTAAACAGGAGGAAAATGGAGAAGGAAAGTAATAAACTAAAATCAGATGCTAGAAATTGCAGTTAATTGGTGAATGAAATAATGTGTTACTTTCTCTTGAGTTCCTTTGAAAAAGATGTCCTGAACAAAGCAGACCTGCTTAGCAACACACTGCACTCCTGGCTTTGCAAAAACAAAGTGGAACTGAGAGATGAAGTCTCATCTTATCCTCCCTTCATCCTTACCCTCCCTACCCCCCATCTATTTCTTCTCTACAAACATCTACAAACAGCAGTCCAAGCTATACACTTATCTGTAAACTACTAGAGGACCTCACAGGTTAGTCTTAAAAGCAGAATATTCCTAAAACAGCTTCTGGCAGCTTTCTTGACTTGTACGCAAAGCTTTGAGCAAGTACGATGTTACCTGTGTTAGTCTGCCCCACATAGACTCATTGTACCCAGAAGGTCCATGTCCTCCAGAAGATGCCTCTGAAAGCTTATGCTCTAATGCCATTCTAATTCGCAAGCATAAATCTCATCACAAAATACCGTTCTCACAGGGAATCCTACAAAACAATTTCACAGTGCCATTTCAGGATAATATTCCATTCCTCTAAATGTGAACCTGTATGAGCTCTAAGCCAGAATATCTAGAAAAAAAATGTAATTATGTGTGTACTTGACTCACCTGGGCACTCTCTGCCCTTACTTTCAGTGCAATTTAAGCTTTGAGGAGGGTCTGTTTGTTGAAAACTCTTGGAAAACATTGATTTTGTGAGCCAGAGAATTGTTCGTCTTTGATAATTTTTTTCTGTGGAAAGGTACCGGTCTCCATGTGATCGCTTGGTTGAACTTGGTTAAGAATGAATAAGGCTTGGGTTGTGTTGTAAAAGACATGACGAAAGCACAGACTACCGGCCTGCTGCAAGAAGAGTTAAATGATTGATCACTTAGAAAAAGTGTTGACTATTTTATACATAATCAAGGATTGGATAAAAGTTGGTGTGGTGTATAAATTACTACCATTACAATTAGCGACTGCTAATGGTCTCATTTGCTACCTTTAAAGTAACCTTACACAATCCATGAAATGTTACATGGCCACACACATGGTACAAAACTTCTTTTTCAAAAAGCAATGAGATTACAGATTTTATGAACAACTCCGAACTCTCCAAAACAAGATGTGCTGAAATTGTAAGGAGAGAAGTAGGGGGGAAGGGTGAGCTGATAAGTGTAAGGATTTAGGAAGGAATGTAGGTAATTAACACCCTCTTCTTTTCCAGCAAGGAAGCAAGAGAAAGAGGTATACATTCAGAGGTATGCCCAATAGTTACCGGAGAAACACCTAACTACCAGGGAATTTAAGTTAGACAAAGAGTGCTAATCTCCCAGCACAGTGTGGATAATCTCTTGTGCTGTTGAAAGAGAAAAAACTAGGTACAAGTCACAACTACATCTCTACTTCAGATGTTTGGATTTACAAGGACAGGAAATATTCAAGCCAGAGGCATGGTGAATCTGATTGATCTTGCTGTTGTTTTGACAAACAAGCTTCTAAAGGTAGAAAGTATCCAAGTCCCAAATTCCTGATCTGCTGTCTTCATGAAAAAAAGGCATTTTTCCAAAGACTCACCTCAGCCTGCTGTTAGTCTAAAATTGTGGTCACGAAGCAAAACACAATGCCCTGTGAAAGATCCCTGAGATTGCAGACCCAAAAAGGACTGCATAAAGTACAACCCCTGCAGACAGTTTGTATCCCCAGAACAGTATGATGTGTTATTTGACCACAGACCTCAGCAGAGATTATTTGGTCTCATCATTGTATCGGGGTACAACTTTTAGTTCTTACCCCACCTTGTTTGATTTAGTCCAGGGATCTACGTACCATACCCCATTACACACACCATGCTCGCGTTTGCAGGCTATTTCCTCACATTCAGAAACTCCCCTAGTAGCCAAGTTTCATGATAAAAGTCATTGTAGACTCAGAGTGAACTTTAGCATCTCTGCAACGCTTCCTCCCAAACACTCTACAAATTCAATTCTGCCACTGGAGAAAAATCCAGATCATTACTCTTTTAGATACAAAAGTCAAGCACAGTAAACTACCACAATTTCTAGTATTACCTTCATTAGCATTTACCTCGCAGTGTAAACTTTAGTCTACAGATAGTATACAAGTTTTTCACTTTGATGGCTGACGTGGTCACCTAGTTTAAAGTGTCTCTGCATCTGGCAACTCTAAGCAAAAGAAGGAAATTGGCTGAAAACTAGCAATTTTGGTGAAAGTTTTTTAAAAAAAGCTTTTCTTTTTTGTCTAAAAAGCTTTGGCCCTTCCACAATTAGCTCTGTGAAAAATGGATATTAAAACAAAGTCAGTTTGAATCTTCCCATAGGTTATCATTTTTTACAAATGCTTTTTATTTAACAAGTTTTGCAAATGCTTTCATTAATAAACTGATGTTTATCCAGAAACTGCTGAACATTGACGAATGCAAGCCTGGCACAAACTTGCAGATTTCTTTCTGGAAGCAGTTGTGATTCTTAATGTTTATGTGGTTTTTCTTGCTATTATGATTTCTTTTCAGGAAAGGTAATAATGCTTAGTCAAGCTCTGTACAGTGCCTAGTACATTCTGTGCACTGCCAACAACTACTGCTGAGTAATCTTATTCCCACATATTTGTGTTTATTACAAATACAGTCAGTTCCTTGGTGCCTAAGTTAATAATACCCTACACAAAAAATAGCCAATTAATATCCTTGTATTGAATTACACTCTAAGCAAATGTAGTGGGGAAATGTGCGATGACTTTGGGGCACACAGCAATGACTGTGGTGTGCAGAACAGGCCTGTCTCTGGTGTACAATTCCTGTGCCTGCTTGCTGGCATTGTGTGCGCTCACTTTTAATTATTAACATCCATCTGCAGTTCGTGTACATCTAGTAGTGAGAACAACTGTGAGGGCAAGGCACACATGTACAGGCTTTGTGTTCATTCTTAACAACAGTAATGCCTCTCTATAGCTGTTGTTATAAACAAAATAACTGAGGTAATTGATCATCTTTTTCCTTTTTAAAGTATGTATCAGAAATATCCAGTGGTTCTATTACATTGACTCAGACTATTGTTATTGTGAAGAGGCTTGAATACTCCTGTTGCTTCTAGTTCTGAAGCATCATGAGTTACTCAATAGGATAGAGATTATAAACTTCTGTATTTCTCTTTCTTTCTTAGTACCGATATGACATTGTATTTTCTAAAGAAAATTTATCCACTATCTAGATCCACTTTATATATAGAAGTATTTCTAATTAAATTTCACTGTTTCCTTTGGGTTAGTTCAAGCCTAGCTTTTCATTTGACTATTCCATTCCATCATTTTATATTTAAACAAATGTCATTGCAGGTAATAAAATGAGGGTGGCAAAGATTTTTATCTGGATAATGATTTCTGGTAGTTGGGGAAAAGGTTCATTCAGAACCTGGGGATTAGCAAAGTGTATTTGTGCAAAGGAGCTCTGCGATCAAATGAAAAACTGGATCTTTAATTCTGAAGCTCTCTTACTCCCTACAACACAAACCCCCTCTTTGTTACAACACAATTTCTTGTTATTATTATCCATTCACTTGAACAAAAGAAAATCCTGTCTATTTGTTGTGACTTGGATTATATATTATAATTTATATTTTACTTCAGTTTTCAGTGTCAATTATTGAGTCTCCTAAGGGTGGGACACTTAACAAGATATTTTTTCTCCTTATTGACAGGATGATTCCATAAGTGTGCTTCTTCTTAAGCCTATTGTTAGGTAATCAGTAATTAATAGAAATAAATTAATCTGAATAGACCTTGAAAACAGACATGCTGTTACAAACACAATGCTTTGATATAGAACCAAGTCTGGAACTTAAAAATCAAATCCATTTCCAGCCACTGGAAGCCACTCTGTGAAACCCTGTCTAGTACAAATAAATATTGGTGAAATTTAAATGGTACTCCACTGGTACTCTTCATTTTAATTAGAGATGGGTTGAAAAGGTAATTCTTTGGAGAGGAAGAAATGTATTAGATTAACACATCATTAAGATTGGGCACCAACCTGAACTAGAAATCTAAGTTCACAATTAATGATGTTTGAAATTTTAGTGCTTTTCTTGTTGCATTTCAAACTTGAATCACGGAAACTTCATTAACCTCTCTGTTAGACTGACATAGAAGTCATAACACCAAAGACACTGTCAGCATAAGATTTCCATCGCTGTGTCCCATGTATCTGCAAACGTAGTCAAATTCTTAAGAGTTTCTTCACACGCACTTCAAAACTGAAATGTAAAATGGGTTTTGAATTGCCATATGGAACCTGAACAGTTGAGAGTTATGAAGGTTTTGCCTGTGGCCTGCCTCAGTTCAGAACATCTGATAACTCTATTCTGCAGCTAATACAATAAATAATTATTTCAGAATCTGGTTTTCTAAAACTGGGTTTCCCCTTAAAAAATAGGGATATGGGGTTGATCTGATCTCGTGAGATCTACCAGTTGCAAGCAAAAAATAGAGGATGTATACTTAATTGAACAGATTTAAAGGGATTTAGTGGTGAGGAGTTGAATGATATCGTCAGTCCTTAGGTACTAAGTCTATCTGATTTAGCACATTGAGGGCTAATTAGTGTGTCTCTTCTTCCTGCTTCTTTTCTCCTATTATAAAGATACAACAAATTTGTGCCTGCAGGAACGTTTACAGTCTGCCAAGCAGAAGATAATGCCTGTGTCTCGTGGAGCTTGCTTTCTTCTGAAATAGAGAACAGTACATGGACTAGTCCAAAACAAAAAAAAAATTAGTCATGATAACACCCACCATAGAGATCACTGGCCACATCACTGGAGACTGTGATCCCTTTCTTTTCTATGCCACAAAAGAATAAAGGAAAACTTTGGACCAGTGCTAACAAATTACCCACAACTACCTTAAGGAAATTATGAAAAGCTAAAGAAAAACTAGTTAAGTGGAACTCTCACATAATGCTAAAAAAGAAGTCTCAAAAAAAAAAAAAAAAAGAAAGAAAAATAGATATATTTTATTTGTTTTAAGAGTGAATATTGGAATACTTTAAATATTTATGACATTGTTTATTCATTCATTCTTGTGTATATTCTACTGTGAAGACTTTGTTGCAATAACCTATGTTTTTTAATTACAGAGGATTGCAAATGACACTATTTATCTTCAGACACTGAAAAAAATGTAAATATTTCTAAAATGGAAACACAATTGTGTTCTTAATGGATTTGTCCATTCTTTGAATTTTATTTCACCAGGTGATCCATGAATCCTTGATTCATTAAATTTATTTAATTTGAGGATTAAGATATTTTGAGAGGAAAGTGCTTGACATGTTAATGTAAGAAGATGCTTAAGAATAACCTTATAAGAATGCAAACAGAATACTAGATTCATTATCTACACAAATAAATGCTAGTTGGAGGGTTCAGTAAAGATTTTTTAAACTTCAGTTTAAGTATGAATTTTTAACACCTTAAAAAAAACCCTAAAACCCACAAAAAACCCAACAATAAACAACCCTAGGCGTACTGACACTTCCATATATCTTTCTGAGTTTGTTTAAAATGCATTCAGTTGTGCCTTGACAGATCTTCTTCCTTAATAGCTGGGGAAAATAGCATGTAATGCTAATACTTCTCAGGAATGAAATGAAAGACTTCAAAAACAAGAGATAAAGAAAGCAAAAGTATTTGCAAAACAAGATCTGGGTCATGAAAAATTTTTAGAAGCAAAAGTGACAGAACAATGAAAGCAATATAATCATAATATTTGCAGTCATAGAAATTAGGATCAGATCTAACAATAAGAGCACCTAGACTGATTACTTGAGTCCACTCTCTCTGACTTCTTGGGAGGGAGAATTTTCCTTTGTACTTTTTGAAACATAATGCTACTAGACTGAAGTGGTGACAGCACTCACCCTCTTCTATGACCTCACCGTACCTCATCTCATATTTTGCATGTTCAGAATAAAAAGTGTGGTTCTTGTTTATTTTTTCATTAGTGGAGCATCCCTGTTTGCTGTATTTGTGAAGATTCCTACTGTGGCTTGAAAGATAATCGATTTCTTTTGGAAACTTCTGAATTTAGCACTTTTCTGATGCGATTTACCCTTGACTTCTTCATGTCTAAAGGACTTCTGCCTTCATTCAGTAACTCACCATAGTTTCTGACTATTTTGTCTGAATTTCTGATTCTTAAGATTGAAATCACAGGCTGCACTTTTTTCCTTTACCTATTTGTAACCTCAGAGAGACTGGCCACAATGGAAATGCCATTATTCCTAGCTGGACAGAGGCAATTTGACAACAGTGAAAGTAGGTGCCACTTTTGTTCTCTACCTGTGAACAAGACAAGAAATTGATAGCGTGAAAAAAAACCCCACCAGAATGGAGTATGAATTGAAAAGCATCCAGGAAACAGAAAGGAGTAAGGTGGAGGCTTAGAGAGCTGGAGGTAGTGAGAAATGAATGTGAAAAGCTGATAACAAAAGGGAAGACTGAAGAATCAAGGCGCTATAGCAAGCAATAGCAGATGCCATAGGAACTTTCTTCCCTTGAGAACTATCCACTTAGCACAGCCATGTCAACACACAGTGCAAATAATGGCTGCTCCAATTCTCGTTTTTGATCATAAAGCTGTTTCAGTGTTACCTCCAGGATCATCTGATGGCATTTCATGAAAAGTTTTCTCAACACAGAGGAACATCTGATAGCATGTACATTTATTGAGAAAAGTCAAATTTTTGTTTTTCCTGTCTCCTGAGAAAAGAATTGGAGAGATGACTAGCAATTCAGGAGTTGCTTGCTTATCCAGAATGTATCCTTTTTTTTTTCATAAATTTTAGAATGAAAATGCCATCTTTTCCCTTTAAAAAAGGAAGTCCTCACAGAGATTTGTTTTATTATGCTTAATCAAACAGAAAAATAATGCTTTATGTGGTATTTATGAGGTAGCGGTTGTCTAGGCAGGTGATATGAGCACTTTCAGATTACTGAATGATCCGTACTAGTTTTTTATTTTTAATAGTGCTACAAACTGCCCAAAGAATCAAATGTGCCCTGATGCAGAACCTTTGATTGGAGATATACAGTGAAAGTGCTGTAATCTGCATTTAGTGAGGCACAACATTATTTGCCTGTATTATGCCAGTGCTATTCTTTGGGGCATGGGTAACCCGTTTACCACTGCGTCCTACTGGGAATGCGGTAAAGAGAAGGATTCCTTCCTTTTAGTTGTAAGGTTGTTGACAGACAGGAAAGCTGATAGAAAAATATGGTTAAAACCAGACAGACAGAAACTCATTATGGAGTTTTGCAGTCAGAAGATGCTGTTTTGCCAAAATTGCAACATTTTTGAGAAACACATCAGCTTTTCCTCTTTTGTTTTCTAATGGGGAAAAGACTCAAAACAATTGTGGTCTCATTTGATGACTTGAATTCATATCCTCCACTTGTTATAGTTCATGCTTTTTATACAGAACTTTGATTTCACAGGAGTGGTGGGAATACTGTGTCCTTACTCCATACAGGGCATGGGCTCATGAGAGTCCCTGGGAAAGAGAAGAATGAGAAGGTATGCAAGGCACATGGAGGGGACAAGGACAGATGTTATCAGACCACCTGGAAATTGCAAGCAGGTGGTTATGGATGGCAGGAGGAAGGCTGTGAGAAGAGCTCTTACCATTGCAGCTGATAGCGATGATAGAGTCATTAGCATTGGGCGGTTTGAGGGGGTCTTTGAAATAACGAGGTAAAGGAAGGGGATAAATGGGAGCAACAGCTGAGAAATGAAGGAAATCCCTTGTGTTTGCAGTGGTCTTGGTTTAAGTTTCTTGTGTTTTAGTAACAGTTGGGAAGCACCTGAGACTCAATATATTCCACACTTAAAAGTAAGAAACACGAAAAATAAAACCAAATAAAATAAAATAACACATCTTCTTGATCTTAGTGTGGTTCACAACCATATCCCTGCTCCATATATTTTATGGACCCTGCCCTCGTTCTCACGTACAACTTTCATGACTTTCATGCAAACTCGTACACAGCAATGTACAGCAATGAAGCAGAAAATAAACTATTGTTTCAGTCATAAAGTAATTTTAATGACAAGAATGAAATCTATGTTGTATGGAAATGGGAAAACCTCAGAGAAATACTTTGCTTTATGCCAAGAAAGGCCCCAGTTTCCATCTGTGTCATGAGGACTAAGACATGGATATATCTTTGCAATTATTGTCCATAAGTGCATACATAAGACCAGCCAAAGCTAAAGGCACGTGAACAATTTTACTTCTGTCATTTACTTTTGAAGTTTTAACTTTTTTGAGCTGTATCTCAAACTTTTGTTTTTCTGTTCTAATGCAGTCACAGCAATGAACTTCATGATGGTTCCTACAAGCAAGTTGTCTTAGCAGAATAATCATCAGAGCAAGATTCAGACACGTGGCACAGAGTATTCTTCCTTTCCCCAGCACTGGCACTTGGCCTAGTGTGCATGTTCATCATATTAAATAACCTTGTGGCGTTAGACACCGATGCATACAGTGCCTATGTACCAGGGCAGCTCAGAATGTTAAATATCACTTCAGGAAAATGGTATTTACACACACGCTGACAGTTCATTTTCAGGTAGGAGCTTCTCAGCTGATCTGTACACAGCAACCTCAGTCTCCAGTCTCCCACTGTGAAATTTTAGACAGCTCGTCTGCTGAGCCCTTGCCAGACCTATTAATATTTATACATTCCATGCACATTCCAGTCAGAGCATGTAAGTTGCAGATCTCTCTGATTTAGAAGCTATTAAGATTCATGACCCCTTTAGCTATTTAATCTATGGTCCCGAAGCCTTTGCAATCAGCTTACACTTGAAGAAAAAAGGACAAATCATTACTGTTCAAATATTGTCCTGCATTGTGTCCATTTGTAGTTCATCAAAGAGTACTTAAGAGTTTCAATGCATTCATTTATCTCAGACACAGGTTATTATAGGAGGCATTCTTTCCTTGGAAGAAAAGAGAATAGGAATGTTATTTACTCAGTTGCATTTAATTTTGGGTTAATGACTTTTTTAGCTGTAGCTGCTTCTCTGCATAAGAAATAAAATCTAATTCATTTTTTCTGTTCTCATATCTGGACGTTGATTTGGGTACATTGTACAAGGGTACATTGTACAAGGGTACATTAATGTGTTGCCAAGGACATCCATGTAGCAAAAGCACAGTCTGTATTCTGGAATGTAGTCGTGCCTCCACCTAAAGAGGGAGTCAGCATCCTCCCCTTCTTAAGGTTTATACGTGTCTTCTTAGAACGGTGTGGTCATCCATCACAGACTTCTTCTCCAGGATCCATGAGAAATCTCAAAGTTAGCTTTTTATTAAATTCATGTCAGTTTTTCTTCTATAACAGATAGTTCATGAGTGACTTCAGGTGTCCACAGCTCTCAGTCAGTGCAATGAATGGTAGGAATTCAGCATCTCTCAAGATTTAGGTCTGAAGTCTGTAAAGGAATTCACCTTAGCCTGTAGCAGAAAGCGAAGAAAGAGGTAAAAAGAAAAAAAGAAGTAAGTGGGAGAAGTCTTGGGATACTGAGATTTTAAAACAGAACTTGTAATTATGATCTAAAGGGCCTACTAAGAGCTTCTATTCTTTGTGCCCTTTGGACTGGGATTTCTTTCACCTTGGGATGTAAACGATTGTCATCATACAATTAGTATCACCATCAGAATGCTACTATTTTGTGCTGCTTTTTTGGAAATAGCAAGTATTATACACTGATGGATTTTGAAAAACTAATCATTTGTTTTCAAAAACTTCAGGGGAAGTTTTGGGGAGATTTTTGCCTGAAAAAAATAAAGAAAACACTGAAGTATTGTACTGGCATTATTGTGTAGGGAAAAAAAAAAGATTTCTTTTAAAGCTGCTGTCAAAGACAGTTTTTTATTTTATCTTGTTTTGTTTGCTAGCAGAAGCAAATTATGTTCAGAAAAGTAATTCTTTTGGTAAAACCTGAACTGCGCTAATAAAAAGTGATGTTTCCAGATCCTGCATATAGACGAAAGGTCTGAAAATATAATGATGCTTGAAATTTTGAAATGGTATTAAAGCCTTTGATTAGAGATTCTTTTCCTGGGGAAGGTACATACGCTACGAAAATTCGTGGAAATCTTCACCATTGACTTCAACAGGAAGAAGATATATAACATTTATAGCATAAACAGTCCATCACATATATTTTGCACTGTTTCTTGTACCTTTTTATCTCTAGAAACACTCAAGTAAAAAGGCGATCTTTCTTTTAAATTATTTGCTTTCAGCTGTTGCCTTCCTACAGGAAGTCATAAAGTTTCTGTCTGCAATATTATTGTTTTCTATGTGATGAAATGATGTGTTTGGTAACGGTTTAAGTCACAGTTTATCTAAAAGTTCAATTTATAAGCAATTTGTAAAAAGTTTAGACTTACCAATGGTTTTTTATAGTATACATTAAGCAACCGTTGGCCCGTTAGTGTGAGACAGGCCAATTTTTTGCTCAGAGCTTGCAGCGTGCAACCCTCTGACTTTAGAGCCTCTTCAATATGCTCACATCTCCCATCACTTCACTCTTCAGACAAAGATTCCAGTTTACAAACTGTGACTGAATTATGACTTGCGGGGGGGACACAATTGAAAATCTATTGTCAGCAGTGGGAAGATCAGGTTCAAACTGGAGCTGTGCTGAAAATAGAATATCCATCTTGCCTGAAATTTGGAAATTGTGAAATTATTTTCATCTGGCTTCAGAATGCCAAGCTGAAAACATGAAGTTTTCATCAGAATGTCAAGGGGCGAAAAATCCTTTTTCAGAAGAAAGAGAATTTGAGGCAGGCAGTTTGGCCTGGGATCTTGGCTCCTGAGCAGAAATCTGGTGAAATCTGGAATATTCTAATTCCCTCATATTTAAGGGAAAAGTATTTAATCTGAAAACTTCATATAAGGTACCTGTTGACCCAATATGCCCTGTGATAAAGACAGGACAAGAAGAAAAGAGTGACAGATATACTTAAGCTTTCCTAATTTCAGGAGCAAGTGTGTATATGCATACAGTGATGTTAGAAGGAAACTGGGGAAGAATTTAAAAGGAAGGTTGCTGTGAGGTTGGTGATATGAAAGCTCGGTGCTGTGGGTGCCAGAACAGCCTCTATGAGTGCCAGAACCTACCTCAGATTGATCTATTGGAGGTATATCGTAAAGGAGATGGTTGTACCCTCCTTATGCCAGTATGTTAAGGGGAAAAAGAAACATTTTGTCAAATTCTTACTGAGTATAGCTGTAAAATCCTGGAAATTAAAATGAAAATTAAGGGTCTGAAGGATTATGCTAAGTTCAGGGATGGGGTAAGAGATGCCCCATTGTCTTCCTGGCAGCAATGGAGAGTCTTCCAGATGAAACTTGAGCTTGCTGTCAACAGGCTTGTCTTAGTTGGTGACTTTTCACCTGAGCTTCAGAAGTGGTCCTTTAACATCTCAGGAATCTGTGGCCCTCCATTTCAAAAGCACTGCTGCAAGCAGCAGTGTCCTTCAGGAACTGGCACGCTCAAGTGTTTCTAACTTTAATTTCTTTTCTGTGCAAGGCAGTCTACTTCTTTGGATAGGAGCAAGGAAATCTTATGGCAAAGAATTTAGCCTTTTATCAGGATTAGCAAAGCCACATCTTGAGAACTGAGGGCAGAGCTGATAAGCCATCTGCTGCATTTACGCTATAGTAAACATGAGGTTTTTAACATTTTTGCTAATGAAGTATAGTCAGTAAAGGAAAATAAATCATTACTGGATGGGATATTCTGATAACCAGTCAATGTATAGCAAACAACATTTTATGATGTCCTTTGGACAGATGTCAGATAAATATAAGTTTCCACTCTGTAACAGACGGATTTGATGCTTTTACTATCGATGAAAACTACACATTCCTGGCAAGGTGAAAAATCCTTCCATCCAGGACTGGGCTGGCACCCTAGCACTTCCGAGCCGCTGTGCAGTGGGCAGCTGGCAGCCACGCACCTTCCTGTGATTATGCACAAGACACGCAACTATCTGGAACTAATTTATAGTGCAAAATGGGGAAACATAGCAGAACTTCCTCCACAGATCTAAAGGGCACGAAATAAGGAGCTGAATCAATGGAGGGCTGTGAAACCTGCCCCTCCCCTTTACACTTCCCTGCAGTGCAATGTATAATTCACACGCGGCAAAACACAGCCGCAGCCATGCACAGTGTCAAAAACGCACAAAACCACTCAGTGAGGAGATCTGTAAGAATCTGATTCATGCTGTCTCTTTTAAATGCTGATTCCACATTCATTTTCTTTACCTCCCGCTATACCCCTGACAGCATCTGACCTGCCTTCCATTACAACCAAACATTTTCTTTGGTAACAAGCCTGAATAGTACTTCTCAAGGAGGTTATGCAGTATGTCGCTAACTATTTTGGTTGCATGCCATGGCAGGTCAGCATTGTAATTATGCAAATTTGCTGTAATTGTTGCCATAATTAGCATATTTCATTTTAAGGTTTAAATAAGCTCCAAGTACATTCTGAAGTGCTACGGAGGAAGGGGAAAGAATGAAAATAATATACACACAGAGCACTATGCTGCTGTTATCGAAAAACTCTTATTTCATGGTAATTCACATGGTAATTGAGCTAGGAAATGCTTCTAAGGATATGCAGCTAATATTCAACAAGTGGTAGTAAGATGAATTTACATTACTGCAGCACAAACTGTGCAAATGCAATTCTCTGGGTGTCTCAAGGACATACTCACTCTGTGAGACAAACATCTAAATATAATTTTCCAAAAGGTGCCAACAGAGAGACTTTTTTCTGTTAGACATCTTAAGGAAGATTTACATTTGGAACTGATCCATTTAGTTTTAAAACCACCCCATATGCCTATTTTGTGTTTTAAGGCCCCCAAGCAGAAAACCCTATATATGATATACCATCTGGAGATGTATCATTAGAAAATCATTACTGGAAGCTGTCCCTGATCCAGTTCACAGGTGTATAACTCAGTTAATTTCAGTGGCATTTTAAATAGTGGCAGGTTTGGTACTTAACTCGCTCTTTGTAGTGGGAACATTTGTCTTGATAACAGGAGTATGGTGTTGCCATTTCCCCTAAGTCACAGTCATTAGGCAATTTGAATATTTGCATAATACAAAAGTACTTCATCCCTAAATCTTTTCAGTCCCCAAGTCTGTATTTCCTAGCATATACATTTATGTGAGCAAATTACTGAAGATACTGTTCTTGTAAGTACACAGGTAAGAGATATGTTTAGATTATCTGACATGGTTCATAGTATATCTTGCCACACAGCCAAAAATGCTAGACTTCGGTTGTTGACTTCCTTTTCCAGAAGAATTTCTTGAAACAGCATGTAAAGCCAATAAAGCTCAGTTACCTTCTTCTGAAGAGCTTTGTTCAAACCCTTACATCAACGCAGAAGGAAATTTGGACAGATTGGAGTCGGCGTTGGCCAGGCAAAAGTTACTTCGGTCTTGATCTTCCTTGGGAGAAAGAGAGATAAAAACAGGATTTTGAGATATTTTACTTGTAAAGAAGAGTTCGGCCTCACTTCTGTTTAAAGATACTTGAATAGTATCTAGGAGAGGTCAGCGATAAGGATTCAGCTGGTGCAGATCAGATCAGCTCGAGTTAAATGATAATGTTTTTCCTCCTTCAAGGTTATGGCTCTGAAAGAGAAATGGAATGTGTCGCAGTTTTTGCTCCTGTCAGTTTCTCTTAGAAACTTCAGAAAAGTATTAAGTCCTGGACCTAATACACGCAGGAGACAGTCACTGGTTTCAGGAGAGATTTTTAGTGAGAAGTTCCAAATATGAAAAATGCTCTTCTTATTTTCTTCAGTGATGATTGCCTGTTGTTATGAAGTGCAAATAAGTAACATAGGAGAAATATCAGCTGATATATATGAGGAATGGGGAGAGAAATGTGATATTTGCATATATTCCCATTACTTTATGTAGGATGCCTGATTTAAGGCCAGGATCCCTGGGGTCCTGTATGGGTTCTAGATGGGAAAGTAATATAGAAAAGGAATTGATTAAGTACTTAGAGTTGCCGTCTAGAGGATCTCATTTCTCCATGGATTTTGTAGGAAAGATGGGAGATTAGCTACATAATTTAGGCACCCAAGCTATAGACAATATAACTGTCACTTTAGAATCACTCTGCTAGCGGATACAACTGAGAATAAGCTGGTGCCTGGACATCATAAGTAGTGGGCCACAATTAGTATCACGAAAGATAGATGAATCTTCTTCCTGCTTTCTTGTGCAGTCACCGTAGGATGCACCATAGTGGGTCTCCTTCTGCAGAATGGTGTTCATCTAAACTTCATGCTGATGGTCACTTCTGGGCAAATCCCTACTTGTGTCAGCAACAAAATCCTAGTGCTTATGGAGTGCAGAGGATATATTGTTGAAATATTAAGGAGCTACTTTAAATCTGATTATAATCTTTCTGAAATTTAGAATTAGATGTTCGTCACATTGTTTCCTGTTGTTCTCTCCCCTCATTCCCTGCTCTTAGTTTTCCTTCTTTGCCTGCATGATAGGGCTCTTTTTTACATATATATATATATATAGCATTAAACACTGATTAGAATATATATTGGGTGAACTGTTATTTTACAAATATACTCAGGCTATTTGCAGATAGAAAAATGTATCATATACAAAGAGAAGCAAATTAGTCAAGCAGTTTTGACACCTAGGATGCTTATCAGCTGCCCTACTAGATTATAATTACTGCTAAGAATGAATAATGTATTAGATTATTTTCCCTTTTTACCTCTCTTTGAATTGTTCATGAACTGAATGTCACTTTCTCAGGTTCCAGGTTTTATTATTTTCTCTCAATAATTTTTAAATTACCATTTTTCAGTGTTGGTTTAACAAAAATGACATAATTATTTAATAAATAGTTATTAAAGATCAAACCAAATATTTCTGATACTCAGAATTTTAGTTGCACCCTATAAGCTAAACTTTTCCACCCTTAATGGTAACACAGGTACTGCATATTTCTTATGTTTACCATTACTAACACAGTCATGAAACACATTTTAGCAAGGTAACAGACACAGGGAGTTGTTGACAGCGCTTGTGATACAATCATTCTTGTTTTAAAGATTAAGCAATTTGTAGAAATCACAATGATGAACGCTGCAATGAGTCTTTGTAAAATGTTCTTGAATACCAGAGAATCTCCTTTGTACTTTTGCCAGTATCCAGGCTTAAATAGATAAAAAGAAAATTAATAACTAAAACAGTTAAAAAGGAAAATAAATAAGACAAATTAAAATACTGGTCAGACTGGAGATGATAATCCCAGTATCTCATCATATATACTTAACTTTTGTATGAAAGGGAATATTTGCAACAAACGTCTATGCTATCATTTATAGACCCTTGCTAATTTTTTGTTGTAAATTTGTTAGCTATGTCTGTACTAGTAAATAAAACAGGGCTAAACCATGGATTGGAGTGCTGATATCTTCCATACTGATGAATTATTTAAACACCCTTGGTATGCCTGTGCCAATGAGCCCACTCCCAGGCAAGGCTGGAGTACATCTCAGGGCACAGTCCATGCCAAAACTCCTCCCCCAATAGGAAATTCAGACACAACCGCTCCATGCTGAGGCAGGAGAGAGTTTAAGCGTCTGATTTGCCGTATCCACCATACCACTTGCCTTCGGGAATGAAGAACACTTTATTTAGTAGTACAGTGATAGCCAGTGAGCCCTGCTGGGTTTTTTCCAAATAACAGGAAGACAAGGATTCTTCTGAGAATATCGTGAAATCTGAGAGGCAGAGGATCATATATAGGATGCAGGAGGGGTGATAAAATTTCAAGGGAAGAAACGAGGGAACTGAGAGCGAGGAAGTGGCAGTAGTAAAGAAGCAGCTCAGAGGAGAGAGTAGACGTTGGAATCAATTTTTTCATTAAAGTTTTGACTGTGATCTTGCCTGGGAAAGTTACTGGGAGCTCCAGGTTAGTGCATTCCTCCCTAAAGCTATTACAGAGCAAGGCTGGGTGCACCTTTTGCTCTCTCTTGTCCAGCCTATGGGACCATGAGGGACAGCGGGCATATGGATGATGGCGGCAGGTGGCATGTTGTCCTCAGTGCTGTCTCTTCTTTCCTTCCCCTTTTTTCCACTTCTCTACACAAACATGAGCCTAGAGGAGCAGAAAACCCAGCTGCAGTACCGATTCATTGCCCAGACTGCGCAGCTGAGAAAGTGATTTGCTTGTGGGTGCTAACTCCACCTCTGGGATTGCCTGTTCCCCTCCTATGCTACACAGCATGACAGAAATCGAAACCTGTATTATCCCATTTTAAAATTTCATGTAGATTCTTAATCAATTCAATTTACTTAATGGACAAGATAACTAGATATAAAGCAAAATAAAGGTGACCTACCTGTGCAGCAGGAACTGAATTGCCCTTAAACTTGTCCATCTGTAAATCTCAGAATGTGAGTTATCCAGATCAGTTATTCAAAGTAATCTGATATCCATGTTAATTATCATGATTTAATTATGGTGTCTTACTCCTTGCAGGCATATTTATGAATTATCTTTTGCGTGGTCCCAGGGAACATTATTAATACACATCGAAGGACACAGTTTAACTATGAATACTAATGACCCATGCACAGTAAAGTTATGCATGAAATTCTATGAAGCAATAGGTTTCACTCATTAATTCCACTTAGTGCATCATTATAGTTACGTTGTCATTAGTTAACAAATACTACGTTGTGTATGGGAGTGTTGCTCTTCCTGACTCATGGTAGCATTTTTTGATACTTAAATATCACTGTCAGTCAGATGCATTGTGTAGCAATTATGTATTGTATCAAAAATATGTATACAGTATATTTGGAAGTGAGTTGCTTTATAACATTTATAAGTTGCTATTCAACATAGTAAGAAAGAAGCTATGATTTTCAGCAGCAGTAAGATGAAATTCAGTGAATGTCTTCAGGAATGCTGAAGAAATTGCTAAAATGTTAATTACCTGTTTAGTAGGAAACTTTCATTAACAATATGTGCTTTACCCAATTTCTAACTCAGTATTTTTAAGATACTTAAAAATTTGGAAGCAGTCTCACAGATGTTCTGGTTTGGTTGGCAGAGCAGTTTGCTTTTTTGCTTGTAATCAAAAATCATACCAAAACTCGAATGCTTTCTAGATCCCTTTAGTGTCATACTCAACTTAGTATCAATGGATCTATTCAGATGAATAAACATACACACCGAATGTCATTTTGGACACCCCAGGGTTATCCCACCTGGCCTGCAGATGCCAATGCAAGAAGGGAGCCCGTGTCTCACAGGTCCATTCTTGCCAGCTCTGTGCACATCTCGGACTGTTTAAGATGTCTGGAATGGTGGTAGACATCTACATTTAGGTTCACAAACTGCTTGCTAGCCCTCTAAAACTAGTAAGTCAGTTGTCCAGGTTTCCTGTGTGATTAAGTGAAAGCCATGAGAACTTCTAGAGGGCAATTTGTGTTTTCCTAAAGCAGAAAGCCTAAGATAGATGTCTATCATTTGCCTTTGACTGTAGATAGGGTGTGGATAACCAGCTTCCACTTAAACATGTAGGGCATGCAGTGTCACTGGAGATGCCGCAGAATCCACAGACATGGCCTGAGAGCATCCATGCCCTTGAGAACTGGCAGGTGGGACAAGGATATCCTACAGGGAGTTTTAAATCATACTAGGCACCTGTGATTACACAGCTGAACTTGGCATTTAAAATTCAGGGTGAGATTCAGACACCTTAATGTTGATGTCTGTATTGTCTTCATTTGAGTAAGTTATTTCAACTCCAGCATACTCAGTGGAGATACAGGGCATAATTTGTTGCCTGGGTGTAGAAGCTTAGTGCCATGTAAGACACCTGAAAATATTTGAGACATCCTTGTGCATAGATTTACCAGAGACTCATGCTTCTGTGAAATGGCAGCTGGAGGCCAGGTCTCATGTCCCAGGGCATCCTAAGTGGCCCTAGTCACAGATGGGGGTGACTGGATCTAAACTATTGAATCATAGAATCATAGAATCATTAAGGTTGGAAAAGACCTCTAAGATCATCGAGTCCAACCGTCAACCCAACACCACCATGCCCACTACACCATGTCCCTAAGCGCCTCATCTACACGTCTTTTAAATACTTCCAGGGATGGTGACTCAACCACTTCCCTGGGCAGCCTGTTCCAAGGCCTGACCACTCTTTCAGTAAAGAAATTTCTCCTAATGTCCAATCTAAACCTCCCTTGGCGCAACTTAAGGCCATTTCCTCTCGTCCTATCGCTGGTTACTTGGCAGAAGACACCAACACCCACCCCACTACAACCTCCTTTCAGGTAGTTGTAGAGTGCGATGAGGTCTCCCCTCAGCCTCCTCTTCTCCAGACTAAACAACCCCAGTTCCCTCAGCCGCTCCTCATAAGGCTTGTGCTCCAGGCCCTTCACCAGCTTCGTTGCCCTTCTCTGGACACGCTGAACACAGTAGTCGAGGTGCGGCCTCACCAGTGCCGAGTACAGGGGCACGATCACTTCCCTGCTCCTGCTGGCCACACTATTTCTGATACAGGCCAGGATGCCGTTGGCCTTCTTGGCCACCTGAGCACACTGCCGGCTCATGTTCAGCCGGCTGTCAACCAGCACCCCCAGGTCCTTTTCCTCTGGGCAGCTTTCCAGCCACTCTTCCCCAAGCCTGTAGCGTTGCCTGGGGTTGTTGTGGCCCAGTGCAGGACCCAGCACTTGGCCTTGTTGAACCTCATACAATTGGCCTCAGCCCATCGATCCAGCCTGTCCAGGTCCTTCTGCAGAGCCTTCCTACCCTCGAGCAGATCAACACTCCCGCCCAACTTGGTGTCATCTGCAAACTTACTGAGGGAGCACTCGATCCCCTCATCCAGATCGTTGATAAAGATATTGAACAGGACGGGCCCCAGTACTGAGCCCTGGGGAACACCGCTCGTGACCAGCCGCCAACTGGATTTAACTCCGTTCACCACAACTCTCTGGGCCCGGTCGTCCAGCCAGTTTTTACCCAGCAAAGAGTGCCCCTGTCTAAGCCATGAGCCGCTAGTTTCTCTAGGAGAATGCTGTGGGAGACAGTGTCAAAGGCTTTACTGAAGTCCAAGTAGACCACATCCACAGCCTTTCCCTCAACCACTAGGCGGTTACCTGGTCATAGAAGGAGATCAGGTTGGTCAAGCAGGACCTGCCTTCCATGAACCCGTGCTGGCTGGGCCTGATCCCCTGGTTGTCCCGGACATGGCTCATGAGCACCCTCAAAACCAACCGCTCCATAATCTTCCCCGGCACCGAGGTCAGGCTGACCAGCCTATAGTTCCCCGGATCCTCCTTCCAACCTTTCTTGTAGATGGGAGTCACACTGGCAAGCCTCCAGTCGTCCGGGACCTCTCCAGTTAACCAGGACTGCTGGTAAATGATGGAGAGTGGCTTGGCAAGCTCCTCCGCCAGCTCCCTCAGTACCCTCGGGTGGATCCCATCCGGCCCCATAGACTTGTGAGCGTCCAGGTGGTGTAGCAGGTCATTAACTTCTTCCTCTTGGATTCTGGGGGTGTGTATCCTGCTCGTCGTCCCTGTCTTCCAGCTCAGGGGGCTGAGTACCCTGAGGATAACTGCTCTGACTATTAAAGACTGAGGCAAAGAAGGCGTTGAGTACCTCAGCCTTATCCTCGTCCTTGGTGGCAACGTTCCCCCCTCCGCATCCAATAGAGGATGGAGATTCTCCTTGGCTCTCCTTTTGTCATTAATATACTTGTAAAAGCATTTTTTGTGGTCTCTCACGACAGTGGCCAGGTTGAGTTCTAGCTGGGCTTTTGCCTTTCTAATTTCCTCTCTGCACGACCTAATGAGATCCCTGTACTCTTCTTGAGTTGCCTGCCCCTTCTTCCACAAGTGATAAACTCTCCTTTTTTTCCTGAGTCCCAGCCAGAGCTCCCCGTTCAGCCAGGCCGGTCGTCTTCCCCGCCCGTTCTTCTTGCAGCACATGGGGACAGCCCGCTCCTGCGCCTTTAAGACTTCTTTCTTGAAGAGCGTCCAGCCTTCCTGGACCCCTTTGCCCTTCAGGACTGTCTCCCAAGGGACCCTCTCGACCAGTGTCCTGAGCAGGCCAAAGTCCGCCCTCCGGAAGTCCATGGTAGCGGCTTTGCTGGCCCCCCTCCTTACTTCACCAAGTATCAAGAATTCTACCATTTCATAAGCCCAAGCCAGCCTCCGACCACCACATCTCCCACCAGTCCTTCTCTGTTTGTGAACAGCAGGTCAAGCGAGGCACCTCCCCTGGTAGGCTCGCTTACCAGCTGCATCAGGAAGTTATCTCCCACAAAGTTATCTTCCACACACTCCAGGAACCTCCTCAACTGTTTCCTCTCTGCCATGTGGTATTTCCAGCAGATGTCCGGAAAGTTGATGTCCCCCACGAGAACAAGGGCTAGCGACTGGGAGACTTCTGCGAGCCTCTGGTAGCATATTTCGTCTGCCTCCTCATCCTGGCTAGGTGGTCTATAACAGACTCCCAGCAGGGTATCTGCCTTGTTGGCCTTCCCCCTCATCCTTACCCACAAGCACTCGACCTCGTCATCGCTACCATTGAGCTCTAGACAGTCGAAGCACTCCCTAACATACAGGGCTACCCCACCGCCCCTCCTTCCTTGCCTGTCCCTTCTGAAGAGCTTATAGCCATCCATTGCAGCGCTCCAATCGTGAGACTCATCCCACCATGTTTCCGTGATGGCGACTAAGTCATAGCTACCCCGCTGCACAATGGCTTCCAGCTCCTCCTGTTTGCCGCCCATGCTGCGTGCATTGGTGTACGTGCACTTGAGCTGGGCTGCTGATTTCTCCCCTGACATTGGCGTGCCGCCCCTGGGCTCTTCTCTAGTGAGCCTGGTTTTATCCCCTTCCCCCTTCGAACCTAGTTTAAAGCCCTCTCGATGAGCCCCGCCAACTCATACACGAGAATCCTTTTCCCCCTGTGAGACAGCTGAACTCCGTCCGTCGCCAGCAGTCCCAGTGCCATATAAACCTCCCCGTGGCCAAAGAAGCCAAAATTCCACCGATGGCACCAGCCCCTGAGCCACGTGTTGATCCGATGAGTTTTCCTGTTCCCTTCAGTACTCCTCCCTGCCACTGAAGGGATCGAGGAAAACACTACCTGTGCTCCCGATCCTCCCACCAGTCGGCCCAGTGCCCTGAAGTCTCTTTTGATCCCTTCGGGACTTCTCTCTGCAACCTCCTCACTGCCAGCCTGTATAACCAGTAGCGGGTAGTGATCGGAGGCCTGCACGAGACTAGGGAGCTTCCTAGCAATGTCCTTCACCCGGGCCCCAGGGAGGCAGCAGACTTCCCTGTGGGATGGGTCTGGCCGGCAAATTGGGCCCTCCGGGGCTGACTGCCTCGCCTCAGGCAACCCCCTGGATGGGCCTTCATCTGCATCCTCATTTGTCTGGCCCTCAAGTTCCGGAGCCCCATATCTGTTGTGTAGGGGCACCTGGGAAGGTTGAGGTGAGGGAGGCCGGGCGGGGGTTCGCCTGGCACTCCGAGCAGGGACCTGTGTCCATTTTCCTCCGTCGCCCGGGTCCCCTCCTTCTGCCTGGTGGCAAGAGGGCAGGGATTCCTCTGCTTCTCGTGGAGCCTCCATGTGCTGCCCTTGCCTCAGGGACGGTAGGGTGCGGCTCCACCAATCCATCTCCCTCTCGCACTCCCTGATACTCCTTAACCGCTCCACTTCCTCCTTCAGCTCTGCCACCAGGCTGAGCAGATCATCCACCTGGTCGCAGCGCACACAGGCGTCGTCTCTGCTGCCCTCCTGTGCACGGGACAGGCCCAGGCACTCCCTGCAGCCGGAGGCCTGGACAGATGTGTGTTTGCGTAGGGGCTCCGTCTGGGTCGCCACGTTTCTCCTGGCGATGGCTTTCGGCCGAGTGGATACCATGGCCAGGGCCTCTTCTGGGAGGGCGACGACCACGAGCTGAGCTGGCCTCTGGAGCCTGGAGGGGGGCTGCGCCCTGCTCGCGCGCCCTGCCGCGCAAACTGCCGCGCCACGCCCTTCTGCCGCGCCACGCCCTGCTTGCCCGCCCTGGTCGCCGCGCTCCGGGTCGCTCGGGCTCCCTGGGGGCTGCTCTTGTACCTGAGGGGGTTCGGCCGCCGTCCCTCCTGTCCCCGCCCACGCTGAGTCAGAGCTGCCGCTTGTCAGGAGCTCGTTCCTCCGGCTCGGGGGAGGGGGTGCGGGGGCTGGGGCACCCTCTCGCTCCCGCACAATACAGACGGTGGAGTCTGGAGAGGTTTTCTCATGACCAACTATGAGTATCACATCTCAAGTGACGCTAACTACTTATGTTTAGAAAACTGAATTACATTTTTCATGTTCACTTTATAATGAGATGAGTAGTTCTGAAGTGTCCACTTGCTGTATTAAACATGATAGGATTCCAGAGACTATCATGGGAACTAAGACACCCTATGTACATACATGCAACTGCATTGTAGATACTTAAATTTAGATATAAAGTCCCACCCCTACAAAACACTGAAAGGAAAGGTCAAGTGAATTCTAGATGTTAGGGACTAAAGTATCATTTGGGGTCTTTTTAAATCACTTGTTAGTTTTATCTCACTTCAGTCTCTCTGTCAAACCTCAGTCTAGTGTAAAAACCTGTGTGTGTGTGTGGCTACACACGATGCCAACAACTCAACAAGTCATTGAAGGGACAAAGTAGTATGGGCTTTCACTCATTTATGGATGGACCTTTAGAACTTGTCAGTTTTGTCAAACATTAGTAGGACGTTCTGCTTACCTTTGAGTGATCTGACTAAAATTGAGTCCTGCATGTTTGGAAGTAATCTCTGCCTTAATCCAGCTCACACTGAGCTGCTGTTCATTGATAGAAGGCACTGGTGTGGACAGGTAAGCTTCTGTAGCTTGTACTTTTCTTGAATTCATTAGTTTAGTGAGAAACCTCATAATTATTTTGAATCCTATTATGTTCTGATAGAAAGAGAGAAGTAGAGTTGCAACTGAATGATTTAAATCCTGTTTATGCTCAAGTTTCCTGGAAAATTGAAAGTGCTTGAAATAGAGAAAGAAGTCATTACTAAAAAGTGAGTTTTAGCAGGAATCTTTAAATGATAAAACCCATATCCTTCCCTTTGATGCACCTGTGAATCTTCCACTGAAGTCAACTGGAACAGCATTTATACCTTCAGGATCAGGTATGTTCATAATCCTCTGAATTTTAAATTCTCATTCCATTATATCAAGTAATGTAGAGGGGATTAGTTGGCAGTATTCGAGAGCTTTAATTTTTTATAGGATTTGTATATCCAATAGTAAAGTAAATGAAAAATTGAGAATGCATTACTCATGAAGATGTGCATTTTAAAATGTGCCTTTTACAAACCTTGATTTTTGCATCAGGAATCTTCTCACTGTCTTAATACTATTCTTTATCGTTAACCAGTGGGTAGAAAAAAATGAGATTAGAATTTCTAACAAAGGGAATTACTTTCCTTTGGATTGAAGATATACAGACAGTGTTCACAAAACCTACATGCTCACATTTTTCTGTTAGCCATATGCAGATCAGAGCCTACCCGTTCTGAATTGTATGCTGTTTGAATTTTGTTCACCAGTTCTTTGATGAGCACCATGATAGTTGCAATATTTTATTGTTTATCTGTAACAGTTGGTTTGAATATAGGCTTTTTTAAACTGTCAAATATATAGGACATGACAGCACACTACAGAAGAACTTAGCGTGTTGCTCTGCTAGAACATTACCCTGTAGTAATTATCAGCAATAATTTAAATGCACAGATAGTCTCACACAGACACCTACCTCAAATAAAACCTTCATTACTAGTCAGTTAATGTATTTTTCACTTATTTTAGAAGAATCTATTGATTCAAACATGTTTACTCATGGACATGGCATATGAGAATTCAAAATTTTTAGTTCCTCAATGTAAGGGTAAGTGGATTGAAAGAGCATAGGATTCATTAAGTTACCTGGTTACAGACTATTTGTGTATTTGTGTGAAAGAAATAACAGATCACAAGGAAAGTGAAAGATTAAGCACACAGACACACAGGCAGTAACGGGCAGGTGGTATAGGAGACAGTAGCGAAGACCAGAACTCTTCGGTTGCTGCCTGATGGGCCATTGAAGGATCTGCTCAGGCACAGCCTTGCAGAGGGTCAGACTGAACTGGAAATAAGGGGCCAAGGTGATAATCCTGAATATTTTGGGATACCAGGAGGAACTTGTGAGGTTATGTAATCCTGGTGATAAGGTGTTTAGGGGAAGCACCAAAGGCAGAGAAAGCAAAAGATCAGGGTAGATAACGGAGAAGCAAACATGGGAAAATGGAGGAGAGGGGGTAATAAAAGGGGTCAGACCGATGTAAGTTGGCCAGTGCACTTGTCTGACTGAGCCCTGCACCTAATTGTTACAGCCTGTCCTACCTTGCTACTAAATCCTACTCTTAATTTTTTTTTCTGTGTAATTCACTCTCTATTCTATGTGTGTTTGCTGCAGTTTAAGTGCCAGCAACCGGAGAAAAGGTCACAGCGCCCATAGATCTCAGTGCCAGCAACCAGAGGGACCAGGGTGCAGGACAGGGCTGGTTGCCAGCAACCAGAGACATGTGGGTGTGTTTGCATTTCCCTAGTGAATTACACATGAATACCTGCATTGAATTCAATGGCATTCATTCAGGTATGCATGTGTAATTCACTAACTTTGAGCTGGACTAGCTCATGAGTAGGAGCTAGTCCTTCATCTGGAAAGACTCAAGGTGGTGGGCAAGGGAGCCTGAGGTCTGGGTATAGACGTTAGGCAACCTGAGAGCTCATGCTAATATCTGAGGGATCCATGACGGGGGCACTGCTTGTGAGATGAGTATAGGAGCACACACATGTGTCTCTGGGCAAACATCAAACTGGACTAGCTGGTGAGCAGGGGGAGACATCCATACAGGGAGAGGGGGCCCAGGGTCTGGGCATGGGCATTACACAGAATTAGAGACTGTACTGATATTCAAGGCATCTGTCACTCCGGGTGTGCTTGTGAACCTAGAGACTGTGTGTGAGGGGCTTGTTTTCAGCCACAAACTTCAATCCTGATCAGCTGAACGGGAGGAACAGGACGTGGATCTCTGCGCTTAAGTTTCATGTGAGTTTTCATAGTGTTACATGCACATGTTGCTAAAGACAGTGACAGTCTGCGTGGTCGGCTGCGTTAGTGTGCACGTGTGTGCACAAGCCTCTCTCAGCCCTGCTACTGGCTGGACCTGCACATGGGGACAGCAGCAGCCACATCCCTGGGACAGGGATGGAGAGACCCTGGGGCACTGAGACTGTGCCCGGCTGGGCTGCAGCGGCCAGGAGGGAACAATCCCTGTGTCCTGGAGTCTGCTGGATTCAGCTGCTCCCTTCACATCCTTAACACTCGGCATCTTCAATAGCTGTTGCCAGTTCTGCCGTGTATGTCACATTCAAGTTTATTATACCTGGCCTTTAAAAAAAATATTTTTATTGTTACAAATGGAATTAGAAAGCCTGATGCAAACAAAGCTGACATTTTTCAATTTTGGGGGGGTTTATTTTTCATTTTAGGTTTTAGAGTCTTTGATGAATGCACGTCTTTTATCATGCCATCTGATAGAAAAATGAAGAAGGAAAAGAGAAAGCAAACCAAAGCAATGATTTGACCTCTTTCCAACAGAAAAACTGTCAGAAAGTGGTGATAGTTCCCATCTGTCAAAATTTATAAAATGCTAAAAATGAAGAAAAATGGATAATTTCATAGATTAAGCTAAAGTAAAGAAAACTATTACTTCTTAATGGCTGAGTGGAGATTTTTTTCTAAAAAAAATCCCTCGGGGAGAAAAAAATAAATTTCCAGCTGGATTAAATCACAAATAATAAAAGATAAGCCTTTGCAGAATTGATAGTTCTGATTGCAGGTGTTGAAA
The DNA here is from genome assembly GCF_964195595.1 of Calonectris borealis. Taxonomy (NCBI): domain Eukaryota; kingdom Metazoa; phylum Chordata; class Aves; order Procellariiformes; family Procellariidae; genus Calonectris; species Calonectris borealis. The sequence goes on along the minus strand of NC_134312.1, from coordinate 35,614,297 downwards.
GAAAATTCTACTCATGGAAGTGTCATTTTATGCTTGTACTGATCTTTTGATTTTTCTCTAAGCACCTGCTGCAGCAGATGTCAGATGGAATACAGCCTTAGATGAATGCTTGTTCTGTTCTTACATTAAATAACTTATTTCTGGTCTTGCCACTCTTGAGTTAAACAGCCATTAAGGTCCCTTTAGAATTATGGCATCAAGCTGTTTGGATTGAAACTAGAACATAATGCTGTTGGTACAGGGACACTTCTTCCTTACCATGCTAGTTTCTAAAATGCCTTCTGAGCTATTCACACCATCTTACACAGCTAGTTCAAATCCAGGAGAAAAAAATAATAATCCAATGTAAACTACTTAGCACTGTTGAGTTTTGCATCAAAACTCATAAGGGTCAGGTCCAGATCCAATAAAACATTTAAACTCCTAGCACCTATTTAGTTCTTTAATTACCCATTTAAACAGTTAAGAACTTAAATATGTGTACAACAATAAATTATCAAGTGGATTTGAGACTCATTTCTGCACTCTAATACAGGCTCATCCTCATTAAAGGCCAAAATAGTTTTCTGATTAAACTGTGGGTAAATTAGGATGCTACTAGTTGCCTACGCAGTCACAACTGCCCTGAAACCATTCTTGGAAATAATTAAAATTGATGTCCTTGTGCGTCCCGATGATCTTTGCACGAAGGAACACCAGCTCCTACAGTCCGCTCAAAGGTGACTCTCTACGCTCTCATCATGAAAGGTTCCTAATAAAAGCCAAGGAGCTGGCTTTATTAGTTACTCGATGTTATTAGCAATGTGTTTCACAATTACCAGTTTTGAATTCACTAAGTAGCAGTGCTTCTTCCTTTGTACAGTCCCCATCACAATTTGAAGTCTCTGCATCATAATGATATAAAAGCTAAGGAGCTCTCAGTGTAGACTCAGAATATTGCGTGATAATCTGAATTACTCACAGTTTACCCATGGTGCGTGTGTGTATACAGGCAATACTCCACTCTCGCTCTCAGGCCAGGTTCATCCAAGCTTCCATAAAAGCTGGCAAAATGGTGGGGAAGCAAGAAAGGGGAAGATATTTCAAACTTAACTTCTTATACTGCTTTGGCAGAGCATGAGATCACATACTGACAGCAATGCCCTCGTCCAGAAAAACAGTGCCACTGTGTTTTCAAATTTCAAAATTGCTTGCAACTTTTCACTGAGCCCTCTTTACAGGACAAATTTTCTTCCTTTACTCTTTGTTCCTTTTTTATGCAAGGCAAATTGCTGCTGCACTTTGTGCTGGAGGGATGAGGGCATGGTGTGAGAGCTGGATGGGGAGAAAAGAGGCTGCGGCACAGCTCAGCGGGCCCCTGCCAGCACTTCCCAATTCTTCTCATCGAGGGGAGCGGATCAGATTTAGCAAGATGATAAGCACAGGCCAAACTCTGCCCTTTTACACCTCTATGAATCTACAGCAACTTCACTGCCACTGATTAGATTTACACCTGTGGAAATCAAGTACTCTCTGCCTCGTCCTTCTAGTGCTTTCTGCTCCTCCTAGCCTCAGGGCACTCTATTGAACAACCTCTAGGCACCCTCAGGGATGCTCTTGCCATCATGTCACTTCCACAGCTGTTAGGTAGTGAAAAAGAAGCCTTCTAGATGTGTCTTTTCTACACACCTTAAAACAAACTACAGTCAACTTTGTTGAAAAATCAGTTCAGTGAGTAGGAAAACATCTGCGAGTATCATATGCTATAAGATTTTGCAGCTAACATTTATTGCTGAAATAAGATTGCAACGGGCACTTTGATCCTTTGAATGCCATCTGACAACTTTTCTTTAATATGATGGTTCTTGTCTGTGGATAAGACGTGGCATGCATTGCTGTTATAAACAAATTATGATAATTTCTGCTGCATTTGCAACAGCTGAAATGTATGTTATTGATTTTTCCCTTTCTTTAGTTAAGTATCTCAATGGTTTATCTCCTTGGCTGTCTGTGCCACTGTTAGGGCAACTCCTAAGCCAAAAACTATCCAAGTCTTGAGCAAAGGATTAGAAATTAGCTTTGAAGTCTGTACCTTGACTTGCTTATCGAGGTCCAATGATTAGTCTTCATGCATCCAGTGTGAAATTATATCACTGGAAAAGGTGATGCTATTGCTCAAAAAATTGATTCCTTAGCTAGATAAATTTTTAATCTTCCAGAAAAAGCATTAATCACCAAGACACACTAAAAACAGTGGATTTGAAGACAACAGCAAAAGTTTATGTCTAAATATAGGGAGGGCCTGGCCAAGCAATTATTTCTTTTTCCGTAAAGTTGAAGAACAGATATGAATGTCCGTTCAAGTAAGAATGATCACTATTCAGGGACTTATAGTTGTGCATAGTAGCCTGTATATTAGCATCACAAGAAAGTTTCATTGCTACTCTGAGGATGCAGCGTGTCTTACTGCAGCGAGATAGGTGACGTACTGTCTTTTTAAAACCAAAGCATAACGTCCTTGGGCAAGAACGGACACAAGAAGTGGTTCTGGTCCCATCTGACAGAAAGGAGCAATGCTCACAGCAAAGCATATTTGTTACAGCATATTAACAGCAAATCCAAGGGAACTCCAGCAATTCACGATACTGTTTGGAAAACAGGGAGACTTTACAATATTTTCTGATGAAGAATTCCCATAAATACTATGGAGAACTTTAGTCAGTGGGCATTATTCTGCCTAAGGGTGGGAAAGAGACTTCACCATCCAGAACTAGTTACCAATCATTTAAACAGGATAAATACCGATCAAGTTACAGGTAATTACCTTCTATTTGATTGCAGTTACTAAAGGACTATTTTTACAATAAAAAATCAGCACAGATTGTTTTTATATGTAGTCCTCAGCTGTTAAATCAGCAGAAATTTTTCTGTACAATACAACTGGTTAGCTTTTTCTTTTTGCTTTAAAAAAAATCTGTGTACTATAAATGCAACCAAAAGTGACATTACACCTTTGTGGTGTTTGGAACGGTTAGTGTCTGTATTATAAGATAATTATTTTGTGGCTGTTTTTTTTCTTTCTTTCTTTTTTGTCAAAGGACAATTTGATGGGTTAGGCTTTATATATCCTCTTTTCTTTCTGAAAAGAAACAGGAAACATAGCATTTAGTTTTGAAAGCAACTAAAATAGAAGTATTTTGTGGCAGATGGGATTTTTATGAGCTGTTTGTCACTATATACCAGTCTTGTTAAGGAGCAATCGTTTTCTGCTTCATTACACTAAGATAGCTCTGTTTAGGGTTCCACTCATCTGTGAAATGACTTTAAAACTTCTATAAGGAATAGAGATGGGATTTTTATAAAAAAAGATTGCTAACACAGTATAAGGAATAGAAATAAAATGGTCAAACACACTGTTTTTTGGAAGCAGAGGGGAATATAGAAATGTTGCATTGCATACTTACGCTTAATCTGCTGGTTTAAGATGAAAAGAGGCTCGAGAGTACTATTATTTTCTACACCTAAAAAAGATAATGTTCAAGTTAGTCTATATATAAACACTAAGAAGACATTATTTATGTGAAAAAATAAAACAATATTGGTTTCTTTATGTTGCTATGAGACAGATAAAATATAAACAAAAGAATTAGACGCACACAGACATCAGTATGAAAATAGTGGGCCAGATCCTCGTCTCCCGTACATCAGTGGACCTAGGCAGGTTTATGCTGTTCTTACGCCTTTCTTGAGTGTAAGCTCTAATCTTTAAACCTTTGCATCTTGCCCTGGGCAATTAAAATTCAACATAGTCCCCTGGGAGCTCTGAGTGGCTCTGAGAAAGGCGGGTGCTGGCAGAGCTCCTTTTCCTGCCCCATGGCCCTGAGCAGTGCCCATGACATGATCTACCTGTCCATGTCAATCATTGATCCAGATATCAGTGAAAGCTTTTACACGTTTACCTGCTCAAATTTGAGCACATAACATTCACTGGGCTTACTCATGCAAATTCACACATGGGACTCTAATTATTTCTATGTTTGGTATTCATGTCACCTTTTTCTTAATTCAGATGTCCAGCCCTTCTGAATATCATGTTATTTATTAACTCATATTTGATTCACTCATATGTTTATTGGAAAATGTTGGCTTTCAATGAAATATGTTAAATCTTTCCTTAAATAAAACCTGTCTCTTCTGTCCTGAAATGACTTCTAAATAACTGCTGAAATCAATTTCAACAGTGTCGCCAAACTTCTTAGCCACTAAGAAACAGCTGGTACCGATATATATCTGATACACCTTCCTGGTGAGTCTGTGCACTTTTTCATTATTCCCAGTGGAACAAGGTCTCCTTCTGGCTGAGCAGCATTCCTGTTTGCTACTATGAATGTTAAAAACACAGAACTATAACACATAATTTAAAACATTGCAAGTATTGATCCTGGTGTCCATATGACCAAACTTCTCCACATCTTACATTTTAATCTCATTCCTTCATACACACTTGTGTTCCTTTCTACACCCTACCAGATTTCACTGTGTTACCTTTGAAACATCTCTGTGGTACTTCTTACTCATGACTATGTTTCAGCCCCTTTTTTCCGTGCCATTTCTCTTTCTCTCTTACTTTAATGCCACATCAAGTCGTTATTCTTTCATATGGACTCTATAATATCTGCAATGAAGAATCTTTATTCTTAGTGTCTCTCCTCATGACTTTGTGGACAGTCCATCAGGAAAGGGACTTGCCCCAAAGTAAAGCTGTGCTGCATGGATGTGGTCAACTTGTCTACAGCCAGTGGTTAAAAATCACCTAGTGGACAGCCCTTCTTTGTTGTGCCCTGCTCGTATTGGTGGGGATCTGAAACCTTGCCATATATTCACATAGAAAAGGGTGATCCCTGTCACCCCTTCACTTTGTGTGTATGTTTTAAAAGTCAATAAATCCAAATGTCCAACCCACAGTCTTTGGCTCTGGGAATGGTCTATTCTTTCAGCAGCAAATCCCATGCAGTAGGAGGCTTTCCCTTAACATGCAGGACCATTGTCAGGCTCCGTCCTGCTAATTCTGCACAGGCTATTTGGAAAGTCTCATTTTCTGACTTTCCCATTCTTTCTACCAATGGGCAAGAAGAAAATGAATTTAAACCTGCTGTAAGAGTGGTGCACTCTGCAGTGTCCTGGGAATGGCTGCACCTGGAGAAATCCATATGGTCTCCTCCATCACTGTCGTTCACTCCTAACCTCCTATTTCAACTGAGACAATCATCACCAGTGTTCTATTTCCCTCAGGACTCCCCAAAGGGGGAACTTCTAAACTTTTGGGTTCAGGCACACTCCCCTCTACTTTGTCATATTCTACAGAGCACTTCCTTAAGTTTAGAAAATTTCAACAGGACATCCATATCTGAGGTAATCACACTAGGGTCCTTTATAACTAACAGATAAAAATAGGCACTTAAGACTGCTATTTATCTACCTGTTAGTGACATCTCTTTTGGGATGAGCTGAAATATGAAGGTCAACACTCAGGCAGATTAAGCCCTTCTGAAAAAAAACTCCTCTTCTTACCAGGCCCGAGGGTTATTAGTTCTCAGCTCAAGCTGTACAGGTCAGAATAGCCTCTCCTTGTTATTATTTAGATACCTTCTACAGCATACATTGTTGCACTGGTCACCTTAGTGTGGCCCAGTATTCTTTATTTTAGGATCATACACCAGAGGAGTAGCGTGGCTTTGGCTTATTTTACCCTACTTTTGCTGAGTCTTACCATGCATATGATGTGTGGCATCAGCTGACAAAATAATTATATAGAATCTTGTGCTTCAGAATTGTATTTTGCATCCCTTATCATCACTTAGAGCAGCTCTCAGCAAACAGGATGAAAGCTTTGTAGTTACAGCCTCTGTGAATGTTTCAGTGAGTTAAGTAGCTACATCTCCCATGCAACCAGGATATTTAGATGTTGTGGCACTTGACATGAAACCAAGACTTCCCTTTTACTTGCTTGTTTCAAAATGTCAGAGATATTCTGTGCACTCTGCTTCACTTGATGAAGATGTCTACTGCACATAACGGTTAATGACACTTGCTGGCTAATGACAGAACAGGATCTTCAGAGAACTTCACATTTCATCTCCTTCATTTACTTAAATAAGTAAATGAGATCATCTGAAAGCATAAAAGGAGAGTGACTTTCTGGTAACTATCCATCTCAACTGTGGGGTCAGTCAGAGAGAAAAAAAAATTGAGGCCCTGTTTCAAAACTTTCCACATTAGTTTAACTTAGACTGCCATCCCTAAAATTATCCTGATATAGCTGTTTTCTCTACCAGTGAATCATCAAAGGAGCTGATATAGTAACAATATAGTCTCCACTCCAAAACATGAAGGATTTGTCTGAATAATTCTCTTACCAAGTTCATCATATGTTTTTTACAAATTATGTTGACATAATTGCAGAAGCAATGGAGAGGTGGGAATAACTGGCTGAGTATGAAGGGTCACCTATCTTAAAACTAAATAAGGGAGGTAGGTAATGCTAAGGGAAGCCACGCTAGTGATCTGGTGATCTGGCAGATTTGTCCTCTCAGACAGTTTGTGGCCGTCACCCTTTGCAGCCGCAGCCAGGAGCAAGGCTGAGTGTCTATCCCAGAGGTGCCAATGCACACACGCACACACCACACATACGCATGCACACACACAGGCGGCCGCCCGGGGCCAGCACAGGCAGAGAGCCAGTGCCACGCAGAGACAAACAGCCCTCACATAACCATGAGTACAGGCAGGCTGGTCCTGTTTCTTCTTTCTGGCTGACCAGGACCAAATCTCACCTGCAAGACGCGCACACCTTTCACTCTCTCCATCCACAAACGCACACAACAGAGAGCGAGGTTACGGACAGATCTTAATAATAAAAAGGACAAACTGTGGTGCAGGGCTCAGTCAGACAAGCATGCTGTTGACTAGATTACATGCCACTGGCCCCTTTTTTCCCCTTATCTTCATTTTCCCATGCTTGTTCGTCCCTTGAGTCCCCCCTTTCCCTGCCTTTGGCCATTCCCCTTAAAACATCCCATAATCAGTTTCCCAAGAGTCTTGTAGCTCTTGTTCCCCCTCCTCATCAGTTACACAGCTGTGGCTGAACCTCCCCAATGCTTTGAGCAGTTCCTCCAACGGCCCATCAGATGCTGACCTGAGAGCTCTGCCTTTGGTGGTGTCTCCATTTTCTCCTATTTGTTTGTGTATCTGGTGTTCAATATACTACTTTTTCTACCTTTTTTTTTTCCTTATTTTTTTAATGGTGAATAGCCATTAACCATATACCCTCACAAACCAAATTTCCTCACATACCTGGTATCTACATGTCCTTCCCCTGCCACATCTCCTTGCAGATACCAGCACTCCCTAAAACTCAGCTCAGTCAGCATCCTCCATTCAGGTAGATTTCAGTCCTTTTCTAGTTTTCTACATGTAGGACTTGGCCAGTTGTTTTCTGAGGCTAGGGTTTAGCCACAGTCACTGGGAAGAGTAACTCAAAATGTTCGTGAAACCCGTCTGGGACATAGAGCCTAATGCAAAAGAGTGGATTTAACCCAGGTTTCCCATGTGCTGAATGAGTGATCCATAATCAGAAAAACAGGGAAGTAGTGTTCTCTCCAAGGAGTAATCTGGTAGGCAGGCTCTGGTGGCTCAGAGGCAGTAGCTGATCAATATCGATGAGCAGGTTTCCCATTGTACTATCCCAAGTTTTATAGAGCTCAGGATAAAATAAGTGTTTAGTCTGGACAAGAACATTTAAACAAGGGCAACTTGTGCTTGAGAAATTTCTGTGTTGAAAACCTGGGTTCATATTGTCTTTATGCATATGCATTTACAAAAGTGGAAAACAGCTTAGCAGAAGTCACATAAGTAGGAATTAATAACTTTTAATAACTTTTAATCTTTTGAGGGGTCTTGGCCTTTACGTTTACTTATATATGCTTCTTCCAGTTCAAAAGTTTTTTTATCTCCTGATCATGTTTGCCATGGAGAACTCATTATTTTAAAGTGCATTAATTAGGTGTTAAATTTGCAACTTAAATTCACCTGACTTACGTGTGAGTCTTCGTGAGTCGGATGTATGTTCTATGAAATGTAGGAAGTCATAATTTTGTCATTACTGAAGCTGCATTCTTACTTCAAGTGATCAGTATCACTAATTGCACTTTTTCTTGTCAGTTTCACCTTGTCTATATCAAATCTTCTTAATTTCTGACTAATCCAAATTTACCAGTAATAGTAAATTGATGTACCTCTTCCTAAAAGCTATTTTAATGTGTAACTAACTCACACATTCAGTAATTTTATACAGCTTCTGTTAATAATACTATACAAGCAAAGTGCAAGTGAAATTAATTCACATACAGATCATTATTAAGTTCCCAATGAATTCCCAATGAATTGTGCAGTGAATTACTTCACACTCACATTGTAACTTTGGATCAGCTTTCTGAAGGTGCATTAGCATAGAGGTTTGATCCCTTTAGAAACACTGCTGTCTGTACTTACAACTTTTTGAGGACTTGTGTGATTGCTCAGCTGTTCACACCTAGGGACCAAAACGTGATTGTTATAAAGTTCTTCTGCCTTTGACTCAGTGTTACAATACACATTTTATTGACAGGTTTTTAAAGAGCTGCAAATCCTTAGTATAGCCTAAAAGTAACATTTTAATAATCTTCTAAACCTCCTCAGATCTCTTGCACAACACACCAAGAATTATTGCATTTGGGAATGACTGGCAAAATCCAGGTCACACCATGAGTAGTATATGAGTATATCTAGACCTGTGAGTGTTAATACTAACTGCCTTCAAATAGAAAGGCAGGCTCACGGTAACTGTATATCTAATCACCAAGGAGGAAGTATGCGGATGCTGAGAAACCTTCTCCAGCATCTGCTGATCACGTACCTGGAGTTTGCCTTGTAATGAGAGATGTACTTCCTACAGCTCTTCATCCCCCAGTGATCTCGGGAGAAGAGGTGAACAGAATAACATAAGAAAATGCCTTCTCTTGCATAACTATTGTGTGCAGTGCACAAGATATTAGTGTTCCAGGTTTTAATTCACTGTTCAACTCTATAGGTCTTATATATCTTTGAGTTATATGTGGAATTGCCATGAGTCCCAATGTACCAAAATATTGGACAGTACTTGATCCCATAAATCATATTCTCATATGCAAGTTCAATCATTCAAATGTTCTTAAGACAAATGTGGTCAATCAGAAAGACACAGGCCAATATAATCTTATTTTAGATCTGATTTTTAGAAAGGTAACTGGGTTAAAATTTTGTGATAATGCAACCTAAAGATGGTAGGCAGCTGGGAGAAAGAATAGAAAGAAGAGGTATTCAAATAGGTGGTCTGCATTATATTTTGGAAAATCTATTGTGGAAAACACAGTATTATTATTTAATTTAGATGACAATACAAGCTACCAAAAATATGGAGATTTTTTTGCTATAAGCTCTGTGAATAAAAAGTACATGACTTTTTATGCAAAAGAAGAGAGATCATTTTAAAATTTGATTTAGTTTGTGATTTGCTCAATGGATGAGTTCAGGGGCTTGCATTGGCAGGTGTCATGCCATGGGGAGAAAAGGGGTTCAGAAAGGTGCAGGGAATCTGATAAGGGGATCTTGAAGAAACAGTTTTCAGCCACATGAATATGGGAAAATCAGGTGTTAAGTTTAGGAGGCTGGCCACCCCAATCATAGACATTTGCAAGCAAATTCACTACTCAACAATCTTAAAAAAAAATCATATGGATTAGTTTGACATACCTTGAATAATGAGGAAAAACAGGTATTTAGACTTCATCTTTGCATTCATTATACAACTGCTTTGTGTTACCATTGTGCTTTGTGTAAGTGATGCTATGTCTTTTTATCAAAGGTTCCATTTCCCTATTGCAGAAAAAAAGGAACACAGCAAAGCACTGCAATGAGGTTTTGAGGCTACCTTTCTATTTTCGCAAAGTACTAAAATTGTTTTGTGTCATACCATTCATTACTGAGATGTTACAACACCAGACAGATGCTCTGTATTATTCTTACCCTTGGGGACCATTTCTGTATTTTTGGCAACTCTGTAGGAAAATGCTGTGTTTTCTTGAGTAACTCCCAGTGCATTCGTGGGTCACTGTTTCTTCTAGTCATGTGGTTAGTTATGTTTTACCATCTTGCACCAGCTTGGGAAATGCATGGGATCAAGATGCTTACTAATACAGTTACACTTACAAGCCCAGTCATTTTCTCCTGATATGTGAGAAGTAAAACCAAGTTATTGAGCACAGGTTTTTTGTCCAAGTGAGCTAAAATTGGAAAAGGCAAAATAAGTAGTATAAGGGGGTAGGAAATTTTATTTTTAACTGCTTCTTGAGCTATTGAAATCAAAATAGTTCCTAGCTTGGACATATTTAACAGTCTAAAATGAGAGTCTTAACTGATGGAAAAAGACATAACTCAGTGACAGCCAAAGGCAGTTTACCTCAGCTGAGGATCTGGTTTGTAATATTTTTCTCAAACGATGTCCCTAAGCTATTAGCATGACTGGGAAAAAAAAAAAAAAAGAAAAACTCTCCTTTTGCCATTGATTATGACCTGATGTTTAGCATGTTAACTAAAGCCATATTTCAAACTGAATGTATTTACAAACAGGCTTGAGAATCCAATTAAGGAAACTTTAAATGACTAAAACAGCAATCTGCAAGTAAAGAAGTAGTAGGTTTGCTTGTCTACAGAGAATTTGCAGGCAGATTTTATTATGAAAAAGCTCAAGTCCCTCAGGCTTGGTGACAGCTGAATCCTACAATATGCTACATTTGGCAGTAACTCTTAGAAGAGATATATATGTCTCCTTTTTCTGTTAAATATAGGTGTTACCTCTTCAGTATTACTGGTGCTGGGTATAAAAGTTTCCATCATAAAGATGAAGAACTAGACAGTTACTCTCAGTTGGCTCTACTAGATAGGTTTTTATAATCTTGCTATACTTCAGAATGTCAGGGATTTCTTTATTTCAAAAAATGTAGAAGGACAAAACTCTCAAGAAAGGAACCAAACAAACTTTTCAGCAAATCAGTTTTCCTTTCTATCCTGTATCATTTCACCTGTTTCTCTCCTTCCTTTTTTTTTATGCTCCAAACTTCTCAAAGCCTTTCTATGGTTTTTATGGGGAATAACTGAGATCTTTTTTTTTTTCTGCAAAATGATGGATTTTTGACATGGGGTTTTATAGCTGTACATTTTTGTGGCTAAAACCCAAAATCTTCTCTTTAAATACCGTAGGTATTTCAATTCCCGTAGGTATTTAAGGAGAAGAGAGCTTCCTGGAACTGGAAGGGTTCTCATTTTCTTCCATAAGAAGAGCCGCAGCAATCATGTATGAGCCATAGAAAGACTAAAGGATGATGTTGGGAGTTGGCAATTTCTGGGAAGGCATATGCATTTCCAGCCATAATTTTTTTATTACATATTAGAAAAGAATTCCACAAAGAGTTTGTTAAGTATCAGTCAGAAGACCTTGAACATTAACTGGCTGCTGTTAGCAGGTTCACACTAAGACTGAATCTTCAATGAAGATTTTGCCTAAGTCCTGACAGTTAAGTGTGGGAACAGGGTCCACACTTTTAAATGACACACAAATATTGCTCAGAGAGCAGTTCTAAAAGAAGATTCAGGTGCCTAAAGGCTTTCCAAGTGCAAAGGAGTTCTAAATCCAGATGTCTTCTAAGTTTCCATTCTATAATCTCCTTTTCAGTGGACACACACATGCTCTTTTTATCTGAAACTTTCCTACATTCTTTTTGCACTTGCCTACCATTGCCCCAGGCAAACTGCTAGGTGCCTCAATTTCACAGAGGTGCATAAATGAGGTCGGGCAGTGACTAAATCCCATTAAGAACCTGGTCCAGTAGGCATGTACTGAGTGTTAATTCATCACAAGTAGTACCCTTGGGAGGAGCCTTAAAGCTTGGGAGAAAGGCAAGCACCTATTCAGACTCAGCATAAAGGGACTCAACTCATTTTCCCAAATGTAGGACTCTAGTGCCATTCCACTGCCCTGGGATATTCCACCTCTCCTCTGGCTACCTCCCTAGAAGGTCATGGTTATCTCATAAACCGTGTCTCATCTCTACCTTGTGCATATCTTGTATACTGCAGGGAATCTTATCTCATTTGACACTTAGATTTGGACAACCAATTTCTGCCCTAAATTACCAACCTTGTTGTTGAATTTTTTTTTTTTTTAAAACATGTCCTTCATTTTTTATTCTCTCTCTGCCTTGATTTGGTGACCTCTTATTTTCCTCCTCTTGGGTCTCTGTCGATATCTTGGGTATGTTTTCAGTCAGGAGATGGTGTATTTCTTAAAATCACGGACACCGTAGGCCTTTGCAGGAAGCCTCTGACACTCAGGGGTCAGTTACTGATTGCCAACAACGCGCTCGGATTTAGAGGAGAGAAAGAGGAGACAATGCACAAAGTGGTGTTTAAGGCGGTAGTTGCCTTGTGTTGTATGAGATAGCTAGGCAGGCAAGTATGACTTCCCAAAATTTTTGGGAAAGCTTAAATAGTTATCAAAACTGGATTCGATAGAAGCAAATGTAATATTTGTTTATACAATGAAAGCTCCAGGTCTCAGTCCACACTGCAGGGTGAGCTGCTTGGGACCCAAGTGAACAGCCTACGAGGATGTTTCTGTGAGGTAAGATGGGTAAACTACCCAGCGTTTACTGCAGGATATTGCAAACCCATCGTCTCCACCTTCTCTGCAGGCCTTACTCTTTGCTGAACTGCTGTGGCTGGACTGCAGCAACGGCAGCTGTACTCGTAACATTTTTCTCTCTGATGGGTACGGACAACATCAGAGGCACTCATGGCAACTTGGTATTCTCAGCCACAAGCCAGAGACTGCTGCTCTCCTCTGCACACCAGATAAACAAGCCCTGACTCAAATATACATAGGGGAAAATAAAAGATATTTAAGCATGGATGGTAAAGAGGTTTAGACTCAAATAATTGACTGTTCTTCAAGCATAGGCTACGAGTGCTGGGGATTAGTGTTAAAGAGCATTCTTTTTTTTCCCCCTTTTTGATAAGACTCCTGTTGTCAGTGTGTTTCTTATTTAATTAATACCACAGACAATAAATCATTGCCTTGTTTCCAAATTGTGGGAGCATTAGCCACTTTTAGACTGAAACCTGTTGTAGTGTGAAAGAAAATCCAAACAAATGTATGCTTCAGAAGGGTTATTTTACCCTAGAGACTTAATTTATACAAAACAGATTATTGGAATACAGTAAAATTCCCATTAAAACATGAGAGGCATCAATTTTCTGTTGAGTGAAGCATAGCTTAAATTATGAGGATTTAATTATAGTAATTATTATAAAGTTGGGGTTGAAAGGTGATTCATGTTCTGAGCTTGATTTTCTTTTTCTGCTTCCTTTTCAGTATTTTTCGTTAGATTCCCTCTATATTTTCCAAAAAATCTTTCTTTTATAAGTGTGTCACTCTATGACTGTGACTTTGTTTTCCCAGGAGCTGGTTGAATTTTGAAGATAATCAAATAAAATATGTTAGAAATATAGAGCATGGCTCTGGTCAGTGCCGTAGCTCACACTTGGCATTTCAGCACCCAGGATCTCCTCAGGGATTGCTCCACGATGGTTTAGCATGCAAGAGTGCCGTTTTGAAAACACCTCCTACCTACAGACTTCCCTGCCATAAGAGTACGCTGCCTCCAGCTTCCCTCCTCCCTCCAGATGTTTCTTGTCTGGAGACCAATTGGCAGCTACACTGGTTTCTCAGTACAAATATTGCATTTTATCACATTTCTCCCCTCTTCCCATTGCTTAGCACCCTTGTTCCTCTACGTCTGGCTTTGCCTACCCTGCCTGTGGTGGGAGTACTGGGGTACCGACGCTGCGTCCTGCCTCATGCACCCCATGGAAGCCTCAGAGCCCATTGCCTTGACCACACCTCATCTATACAGAGAACAGGGAAGGGGATGGGTCATCAGTCACAGCTCAGCCTGCTGAGGGAATGATTTGGCAATCCCCTGGATGTGTGCGAACATGCAGCTGGAAGGGGAGAAGTTGTAAGACTAAAACCAGAGTCAATCCAGCATGTCAACTGGCATGGGATCACAGGATGACACGGTGATGATTCAGGCTGGAAGGGGCCTCAGAAAGCCTCTAGCGCAGCCCCCTGCTCAAAGCAGGGTTACCTCTGAGCTCAAACCAGGCTGCTCAGGGCTATATCGTGTTGGGTCTTGAAAACCTTCAAGGACGGAGACTGCACAGCCTGTCCCACTGCCTGCTTGTCCTCATGGTTGAAAAAGCTTTTCCTAATGTCCAATCTAAACTTCTCTTGTTTCAATTTATGCTCATTGTGTCTTATCCCTGTGAAGATCCTGGCTCCTATTTCTTGATAAGTACTGGGGGGCTGCTGTGAGGACCTCCTCAAGCCACTTCTCCAGGCTGAAACAGGGGGATCCAGGGGTCAGTTACTGAGCAGATCAGGTGTTTAAACTCAGCCCATATATACATATGTATGTATTTGCAAGTATATATTTTTCACTAATGGGTTTTCATCCTGCCCAGCCAGAGAGAGGAGCAGGATGAGGCCACTGGCACTGTTTGTGTTGTGTGAGTGCTGAGTATGTCTGTTTGTGTTGATCGGTGTGGCTGGCCATGTATTTAAGTATATATATGCTGTATGCATGTTTGTGCGCATCCCTGCTGGGAATACGCACTCAGCCTCACTACCGGTTGGAGCTGGGGACAAGGAGGTACAGCAGCCTCACCTCTGCAGGGCGGCCGCATCCTGTGTACTGGTCCCATAGGCATGGAGGTGGCAGTGCCCAGGCTGCACACCCAGTGTGCCACCCAACCAAAGCAGGCAGCAGTCTCATATTGCTATACTGTTATCTTTCTCCCATAACCGTTTCCAAAAGCAAATTTTAGATCTTGGGACAGCTGAACATAGGACTATCTTTCACCCAGGTTGTAGCATAACTGCTCTGGGCATGTCTATGCCCTGCGTTTAATATGGCAGCAAATCAGGGGCTATGTCTAGATTAATAAACTAACAAGCAGGTTGAGAGCATGGCTGTGAGCAGTGCCCTGTGATTGCCCACGCTGTTTCAGCGTTAGCGGGCCCCTGGTACTGCTCTGGTGGGTGCCGGCTCGGACCACCCCCAGTCCACCGGTTATCACAAGGGCATATCTCAGCCACTGCAGATTTTTACTGTCCTGGTTAATGACAAAATTTTAAAATTTGTTATTAGTTTGAGTTATTGTGTAGAAACCAAGTCTCCTGTAAAGCACTGGACTACTACCTCCATCTGTTTTCACAGTGTGATGTAAGAGTTTGAAGAAGCTGCAACTGAATGGTTTGCCCCTACCCATGTTAAACAAGGGGGAATCGCCTAGAATTTGTTAAGCAGAAATGAGAGTGAGCTCACATCTCTTTTCCTCATTACCCCACAGACACCAAGTACCCATTTCCACAGGAAAGGTAGTAATTCAACTTTATAGATACTAGGTGAACTCTTTTATTAGCTATAGTGGGATTCTTTGCTTTAAGACATGCACACAGGCCAGTGAAGTTTTACAGGGCAGCATGAACTCAGTGTGACCCCTGTACTCAGCTGTGCGAGCTGGGCTGAGGACTTGCCTTTTTGTGAATATGTTGCCTGTGATCTAGGTTTCTTTTTGGAGTAAGCAGAAAAAAAAACACTTGTCAATTATTAATTTTTTACTATTTGGACTCTATCATCTGAGTACCTGTAAGTTTGGTTTTCGTCTTTAATTTTGTAGTTATTGTGGATTACTAGTTTAATTTATTTTCTCTGATCTATCTGATATGTACCATGTACCTGCTAATAAAAAGATCCTTATGTATGTGGGGAGGGATTTGAATGGATTGTACTTTTGCGTTTAGTGTTAAGCTGACACATTTAAAGAAAGCTGGTCAGGCACCATACTGGCGTAGGCAGAAAGGTGAAACCTGTGCCTTCCTTCCTCAGAGCAGGGAATACAGCCAGACTGAGTCCCACAATCACAGCATTTACACTTGCTTACCTTTTTTTTTTTTTTTTTTTTATGTAAGTGCTGGTCTTTTGCAGACTAATTTTACGTCTCTATGCAGCCAGCTGCCTAATTACATTTTGACACACCTGACCCCATCTGTCACTTTCTTTTCCAATATGTAACAGTACAGTTCAAACCTGATTTTAATCAGTAGAAATAGCTGGTCTTTCACTCCCGTTCTACTTTTGCAAACATTAGAGACCAGATGTTAAAAGGAAAGGCGGTTCCTCAACTGTCCATCAGCTGGACAGAAAAGGACATTTAAAAACTCTTGCTGTTCTGCTCCTGAGTATTCAAGTAAACACCAAACTGATCACCCCACTAATGGTTAAATTTGCAGCTGACTGAGAGGCAGATAGTCTGTCTGTGCACATTTTGCCAAGTCAGAATCTGAAAGATAGCAGAAATAATAAACCTTTCTTGGTAGGATTTTTCTGGGTTTTTTTGATCATAAAACTAATACAACAAAACTCAAACACGTCTTACTGTTCTTTTAGTGGTGTTTAATTAAAACAAAAACAAAAACAAAAACAAAAACAAAAACACCCACATAAAAATGATATATCATTCATCCTTAGAGAGTAACCTTACAAAAAAAAAAAAAGACAGACAGAAAAGAGATACACATATATTTATCAATATTTTGATAGTTCTTTAATTCTTTAACTTCCTGGCACCACAGAAACAGCTGGAACTCTAAAAAAGAGGACATACATTGAAAATATGTGATTTTTTCAGGTAGATTTGAATATTATTGTTGCTGAAAACTGATTTTTCTTGTATTATTCTACTATCAAACCAACTCTGAAGCCTCCAAAAGTAATAAGCATAGCTGGCAAGATTCAGATAAACCTGCTGAATGAGCAAGCTACATTTAAATCAGACAAAAGACTTTCCCAGGCTTGCAAGTAAAATTAAATTCAATAGAATCAAAATCAAGTGGAGCAACCTGAATTGCAAGTGTAAGTCTGCTTTATACAAAAAATCAGATTTTTCACAGTATCAGCCTGTAAAGCTAATATATATAAACAATTACTCTTAGTGCTTAGCAGTCTGATTGTTTAAATGTGCAGAATTTCTAACTGTGTCCATAAGGAGACACCAAGTGCACAAATACCTCATCTACACATGATCTGCAGCCAAGATAAAAGACATAATGATACAAAAATTGGTTTGTTTATAGAATTCTAACAAGTTAAGGCAAAAAATCGTTCCACTTTTAAATTCCAAGAAGCAAATCTAGTGGAAAATGTAATTATTGCATTTGCTTCTGGAAGATGGACTTATGATCATCTTTTAAAATACTGATTTCCTATTTTAAAGAATGTATTTTAACCTTCAGTTTGAATAGCTTTTTCTCTTTAAGTGTCAGTCTTCTGGAGAACTTGCATCCTGTTTTGAGAGAGTGAAATCTGGCTAATCTCTCTGATTTTGGGAAGCTGTATACAGAACTATTAAAAAATGTAAATTAATCTTTGTAAGAAGAGACCCTTTGCACTGTGTGAGCTGGGTGGACAGCTAGAGCCCATTCCTCTCACCTCTCACTCTCTGACAGTGCCCAGGACTTGGCCTGTAATTTCTTTATTTTATCCAATGTCTTCTTCAAAGATTGTTGGATTTTCTGCTTTCTGTTCCTCCAGTCTCCATTCCTCACGTGAATCAAGGTGACTAAGCAACAGGACATTACTGCATGCAGTAGGTGAGTCATTTCACCATCAACAATTTCCCTGCAGCTCCCAGGAATCTGTAATCAGGTCCTGGTGACTGATTATTGTCCATCGTATCAGCTCTCTCAAAAAGCCGCTTCCACTGGTGTTCCCACCAGTTCCTCAGACTCACCTCATAAAGGCAGGTTCCAGTTTGGGAACCTCCCTACTCACCTGACCAATGCTAATAATTGATTCAGCTTTTCCTTTGAAATCAACTTTTTTTCAGATGATCCCTATATTACCTCTTGGTCCCACCAAAACCTTAGCAGGCTGCTTGTTCCTTAGTCTGTACCTTTCTGGAAGCCTCAGGCTTAGCTAAAGACAATATCCTTTCAACTGATTATTTTAATTCCTTTTTAACTGTAATCCTCACTTTTATTCTTCAGATACTGTTATGATCTTTTTCCTGTGTTTTCGTTCTTACAAGACTGTTGAATGTGAGTGTTGACTATGCTCATACAAGATAACGCTCATCTATTTACTTTGTCTTAGTTACATCTTAGAACATGTCCTGTGCACTATCCATGGCTACATACAGGACTATTGTGTCTTTTCCTTTGGACTTTTATAACTTGCTGTTCCAAGAAACTATCATTGTCTCTAATCTCTTCTGCATGACCCAGCATGACTTTGACCCAATCTGCATAATTTTGGAATGCTTGCGTTGTACAGACATCAACTAAAGAAAACTTTCAAAATCCATCCAAACTATTTGGTGTACATTTATAAAAACTTAGCCATATATTGTGTGTAAATGTCATATTTTCAAGCAACTGAGCCCATGCCTACTTACATTATTCAGTTCATGCTCTCTGTTACTACTGTTAGCTCTCTCTGCTACTCTGTGAGCATAAAATGTTCATCTCAGCTGTGTTTGTAAAGACATTAATGCTTTGCTTGAAAGCAATATATTGTGTTAATGACTTCTGAGCTTTTCGCAGAGATCTTTGCAATCATTAATGAAATTTGTCTTTCAGATGAGGTAAAACCTTTTTATCTCCAGTGTGATGTTCATAATATTCTAGCCATTGTAACTGATTTTGTTAGAGCTAAACGTGTTGTTGAATATGAAGTGATTATTTTAATTTGAAGTAGGAATTAATGAAATTTAGAATATTTTTTCTTTGACTAAAAAATATAACATAATTTCAAGACAAGCATGACACTGTATGCAAATTCACATTGTATGTATTTCATTCTCTGGTATTTATATTAAATATTGTCTGGGTATGATTCAGCGGTCTTATTTGCCTTTCAGGATGAGACTCAAGAGCTTAAATTGTGAGTCAAGAAAATGTAACCAAGCTCAAGTAGAATTCTGCCTTTTAAAACTACCTGTCATATACTGTGTAGATTATATCCTTCTGGTTGTTTAATCTCTTCAAACATATTCTTCAATGGCTAGAGAGTTTCTATTGAAGTCCAAAATTTGACCAAATAATTAGAAAACATACTGTTACAGCTGTGATGAACACAGGTTTCTTACTTTCCCATCCCATATTCCATAGATTGAGCAAGGTGTCATTCAGTGGTTCTATATGGGTTTGGTTTGCTTTTCTTTTTATTTTTGTAATAAGAATTGATTTGCAGCAAGATGTGATTTACAGCAAGAGGCATCCTAACAAGGGTATATTTCTAGTAGAGATATGGAAGTATGGAAGGCTCTTGTAGCAGGCATTGGTAAAAATTAACCTAGTATAGCATGTACACTCCTAGACGTGCAAGCTCAAAAAAAAAAAAAAAAATCCTTTAGCTGCCACAGGTAGCAGGAAGGACTGCTAAGATGGTCAGAAGAAGAAAGTGCCTATTTTGCCAAGAGCAGACCAGATAGGTAGGTCTGTTTTTTTTTTTACAAAATAAGCAAAGGAGAATGTACCCTACAGATACTTATGTCAGTTATCCATTAGGGAAGGAGAGCAATTACAAGTGAAGAATGCAACTGATATAAAAACAGCAGGCATAAAAAAAAAGTCAGGAATAAATACAGTCATGTTAGTAAAAAACTCCTAACTATGAGAGAAGCAGAGTCTAGAGCACTTTCCAAAGAGCAGTGTTGTGGTTTAACCCAGCAGGCAGCTAAACACCACACAGCCGTTCGCTCACTGCCCCTCCCGCAGTGCGATGGTGTCGTGGTTTAACCCCAGCCGGCAGCTAAACACCAGACACACACTCGCTCACTCCCCTCCCCCAGTGGGATGGAGGAGAGAATTGGGGAAAAAAAAAGTAAAATTTGTGCATTAAGATAAGGACAGCTTAATAGAACAGAAAAGGAAGGGAAAAAATAACAATAATAATAATGATGATAGAATATACAAAATAAGTGATGCACAATACAATTGCTCACCACCCACCGACCGATGCCCAGCCAGTCCCCAAGCAGCGATCGCTGCTCCCCAGCCAACTTCTTCCAGTTTATATACTGAGCATGACATCATATAGCATGGAATACCGCATTGGTCAGTTGGGTCAGCTGTCCTGGCTGTGCTCCCTCCCATCTTCTTGTGCAGCTGGCAGACCATGGGAAGCTGAAAAGTCCTTGACTACCGTAAACACTACTTAGCAACAACTAAACCATCAGTGTGTGAGCAACATTATTCTCATACTGAATGCAAAACACAGCACTATACCAGCTACTAGGAAGAAAATTAACTTTACCTCAGCCAAAACCAGGACAAGCAGTTTTTTGCTCTTAACTTAAAGCCTGGCAAATTTATAGGAGGGATTATCTGATATAACACCTGTCACTTCCCCCAAAAGAAGTCTTCCATTCCTGTAATCTTATGTTTCTGTTTCCTAGCAGGTTATCAACTGGCTTAATATCAACATCATATTTTTGTTTATAATGCATGGTCCTTCTTTAATATTTAGTGACTCCTTAGGAGATATAAACATTGCTGGGTGTATTTTAGATATCCCCAGAGCGACTCCATGTTCTCCATTGTTCCTGTTTGAAATACCTACCTTCTTTTTATGGAGCTGATTCTTAGAAGCATTTATTATTTGTCATCTTTGGTGAGCAGATTTCCTACTCTCACACACATGCCTTTAACTGGCTTATTCATTAAATGGAACATCCTCTGCCATTTAACAAGGGTCAGCTGCTTGGAAGTGTTATCGCACTGTTTCTTGTACTGCAGTCTCCTAATCAAAAATTCCTTTTAGCTTATTCAAAAATTCAAATTTCTTTGGTTTGACAAGCTATCCAGAGGTTGACTATAAGGGTATAAGGTAAAAAAAGATATTCTAACAATGAATCTTATGTGTCCCTTAAGCCTGCTTGATGTTTCTGTCACAATTTGTAGGTGGTGTTGCAAACTCACTTGATTGTATGTCATAAAAGCCTGACACTGTGTACATCTGTCTGCAGTATTATGACACACAATTGAAAAAAATATTTCTTTATTATATCACTTGAAATAACCTGTAATACATAAGTACTGAACCAGCAAACAAAGTAATCTACAGGCAACTGTATCCATTCCAGTGTGTGCAATGTGCTAACTATATCTGTCTTCTTTCAGCTGCAGTCCCAACCCTTGCACAAAAATAGAGAGCATTAGGATCTAAAGTCATGTATAAAGAAAAAGTAACTCAAATAAACTAAAGAGTATGGCCAGAAAAGAAAAAACAGCTGTACCTAAATAATTGTTATATACAGAATATATTCAGAATAAATTGTTTGATCTGCTGGTCAAAAAACCTGCCCAATTTTTTACCATTCATCACCTGACATTACAAGAAATATCTCTGATTCCTTGATAACGTGTTCCTGGCAGTAATGCTCTCCAGACCCCTCTAGATAAATACCTCAATGCAATGGGGATTACCAGGTGTTACTAAATAAAATGCAAACAGCATCACTTCTAAATGTGAGGAGTAGCACGTAAGAAAGTATTGTCATATAAAGGAGAAATGCAGAATAGAAGATATTCATCATTTGCTTGCAATACTTTGAGTGTATATTCTCCTCGTGGGACTGTATGCATAACTGTTGTGTCTTTACCAAGGCAAGTTTCTGAATGCATAGAATCCAGAAGTTCGGTTTTTCACCTTTCTTTATTATACTTGACCTGTTTGATGGTGTTCATCACTTTCACAGTTCCACTGGTACTCTTTACTGCATGTCTCGATAAACTTGTCTGATCCACATACCACCTACAACTGCAGCAGTAAAAGGTGTCACTGGCTGAGGAAATGTGCATTCTATAAATAGTAGATACATTTCTCTTTTCTTCTCCTACATTGTCCAAAACCTTTTTTCATTATCTGCCACAGCACACAGTTTATTAATGCTAAAATTACAATATTATTTTTGACAGAGTAGATAACACTGGCACTTTTCTATTGAAAAAATAAACTTAATTAATATTTCATTCTGCATGTTGAACAAAGGGAGCACCTTTGAAGCCTTGTTGCAATTGGAATGTCTTCATAGGAAAGGCAAAAATAAACTTTATGCAATAAACTCCGGCTACATCACTTTTCAAGTATTTTTTCCAAAGAGATCTACTTAGAAAGTTTCAAACGTAACTTTGTTTTTTCTTTTATGCCTCTCAGGTTATTTGTATATTTAATTGGCAGAGGAATAAACTCAGAGACTAGAAACAATTTTAACTAGGCACTTTAGAAAAGTTTATTTTCTATTTTTAAATTATTCCGACTCTGGAGGTTGCAATTTGTTGGGGCAACTTTTACGCAACCAGGAGTATAGAAAAGGAACTTGACAAAGATGAGACTGTACAATAGCTCCAGTGATTAAAGGTTCATAAAACTAAACAGAAACTGTCTGTATGTGTGTGTGTGAGAGTGTATTGCCAAGACTTCACAACCTTTTCCATATTATCTTAGCTTTGCAGAAAAGTATATTAAACTGTGCTGGTAGTATTTCCTCTCTCCCTCTGTATATATATCCAAGATAATTTGTTTTCCTCACAGGCGATTATCTGTATTATTGTTTTTAATAGAATAATCAAATCAAAATGTATTAACGTGCATTTTATGCCTTCTGTATTATTACTGTTTCATACAACTACAAAGATAAATATTGCATAGTTACGCTCTTTAGTTTAGCCTGGACAAGATAAATTCTTAATTTTAAATCTGGAAAAAATCCTACAAGTCATCTACTATATTAACAAGACAACAGCACAGAAAAAGTTTGAACTACTTAAAGAACAGTATACTTGCCTTTATATACCCTATTATAAAGTCTCACATATTAAGGAAGGGTTTTTCATTTTTGTAGCTGAATTTAATGAACAAAAAAGACTAGGCAATTCAGTTAACTAGGAATAGATTTTTATTTATATAATTTCCTACAAAAATCCACAAGCACTTTGTTGTATGTAACAGTAAAATGCATTCACTGCATTCACCGTAAATTGCATAAAATTTTACTTCTCATCATTTTCCTTAGCTGTTGTTTCTCATAGCCCGAACAGCCTTGCAAGCACTGTGCAGTGACAGTGTAAAAGTTAGTACTGAGTGCCTTTCCCTTTTCCATTCCCTCACTCAGTACGGCAGTAGTTCAAATATTTTTACTGAAATATATCACATCTACTCTTGGGCAAGAAGAGATATTTTTGACATATTTAAACATTGCCTGCTCAAGTCATTTTTTTATGAGTATGGGAAAAATGACTTTAATTAAGTAAAAGTTCCAATTTATTTTTACATTCCTATCTCAAGAATTTGTATAAAGGTTTAAAATTGTCAATCTTTGTCATACTCGGTGCATACTAAGAAGAGGATGTTGGCTCTGTATCGCTGAATGAGGGCATATATGTAAATGGCAGCTGAGGAAATATTTTTCCCTATGGTCTCTCTTTTGCAAACTCTAATCCCAGGAGAGATATTGAGCAGCAACAGCAGGGTCTATGTGGGTGTGTGAAAGAATATATTTGCTGACCAGCTAGACACTTTCAGTCAGTACAATTCATAGTCTCTCATCCTTGTCATATTTCCCCGTGTGGTCTGGTGATAGCAATGTAGGGGAGCTAAGAACATTGACAAGTCCTTGTCACTAGTGTACTGCACAGGCACACAGAAAAGGTGAGAAATCCCATGTAGTCAGGGAACGTTAAAAAATACCAGACATTAAAATTCCCTAACCCAAATATCAGCCTGTCTGCTTACCCAGAACATATAATTTTTTTTTTTTAATTAACTATCCTCATATCTAAAGGTACAGTCAATATTTTTAAGCTGTTCCATGTAGCAAGAAAGTATGTGTATCCTCCTGTTTTTAAAGAAGATATGTTCTTCTGAAATGAAACAACAAAAAGACTCCCCATTAACAGTTCTATGGGTGTCATGAGCTGATGGACAGGAAAGAAATCTTCTTCATAGACAACAAAAGGAGACAAGGGTCCTTTTGCTCTTCTTTGCAGCTTTGATCATGGGTAGAAGTATAGTAAATATTAAAACCTTAAAAATATGCTTTATATTCTGTTTTATATATTTACTACTTCCATCATTGACAAGCTAAAATTCTGTAAGGTACAAGGATGGAGTGAATGGCACTAGTGACAACATCTGAACATCTCCTGCTTCCACACAATAGCTTTGGAGTTACTGAGGGAAACTATTGCTGAAACTGAATATTGTATTGTTAGTACAAGGTGGCAAAACGCTTCCAGAGGGTAAATTTCATCTCTGGGGACCAGCTGCCAAACAATTCCAGCACCTATGCTTTGGTAAACCATCTCTGTCACTGATTGCTTTTGTTCATGAAAAAGCAGCTGTAATGGGGCTTCATGGAGAGGCAGTCAGATAGCAGCAGGGAAGAATAAAGTCACCTCTGTGTTCAAAGAAGTGCTCTCATGATGATCTCTCTAGATGCCAGGTGAGCTCTTTCTTCTTAGTGAATTAGTGCTTGTAATGGATCAGTGTGTAAATAGTAGTAGCTGTAAGTATCCCTATCTAGAGCTTGTTGGGATCGGTTGTTGGGTAGCAATAAGCTGCATTGCAATGAAAATCAGTATAGCTCAGGCACTAGGGCTCTGTCTAAAACAGTGAATTAATGAGGGACCTGATTGTCTATATTGCGAATTGTTGAAATGGTCCATGGCATGTTTTTTTTTTCTGGATCAACTAGCACTCTCCCAAATACTATCTGTGTGTGTGTGTGTATGAGTGAGCAGAGGCGAGAGGCTATTTCCAATAGTCAGTTTGCATCCAGACACTCAAATTTAGAAAGCAAGAATATGTAGTTACATGAATGTAACCGCTCTGCATCAGCTGGCCTCAAAGCCAGATAATACTTACAAGCACTTTTAATTTATTATATAGATTTATTCTGAATGAAACAGATGGCTCTGTGATTGCTTTACTCTTCATAATTTCTGAACACATTACAAAAATATCTCAAGAAGAGGAATGGAGACTTTAGAAGCTCCACCAGAACCAGAACTCTCTGAAAACAACAGAAGGAGGTTCAAACAAAGCTTCGTTCCAGATTTCCAAGCCGTAAGTGACAGTAAAAAGCAAAACAACCAGAAAACAGCTTTCTTTCTGGCAGTAGCTGGATCTTTAGCATTTGATAATTAGCCTTTAATAGTTTCATTTAACTCATTCAGAAAATGTTAACTCTCAAGCTGTATTGCTTCAAACTTGAGGAGATTTGTACACTAGAAAAAAAAAGACTTTGTAGCAGAGATCTCTAACTCACTAAGTGCTTCTTTAGGTTTTGAGTTAAATACTGAACTGTCAGAGCGTTATAGAGTTGTTTCAAAATGCCATCCACACCTAGAATTTTGCAAAAGTTCCTGCAGATTTCTCATGATCCAACATATGAACTAGTAATGCACTGGTGCTGTCTTGAAGTTAGTATACTTTGGGAATGGGAAAGTAGGGAAAGAGATTTTTTCGAACACATAGCAAGTTCACCAAACAATGAAGGTTTGGAACATCTAAAATTGTTCACAAAATCAAGTCAAATGTACTAATGTATTGCTTCAGATAATGAAAACCGTGGGAGGAAAATATTAAAATCTATCAGAACTCTGAGTCTTTTTCCTGCTGCTTTTTTAATTTTCCCACACCTGAAGGTCAAAGGATTGCTAACCCATGCAGAGCCTTAGGTTCTTGACTGCCCCACTCTTACGGAGCAAAGATGACCTACATCCAGTGAGAGTTTTGCAGGTATCGTGCCATATTTTGATGAGCTTGGCCTATCACATATGGCATGTGTGACTAGAGGGGACTATACACACTCAGCAGACTGACCTCCAGGGAGTTCTAAGGATATTAACCCAGCTTTCAGAAGAACTCAAACTGTCAGTCAAATATGCCTGAGTAGATACAGTCAACAAAAGTATTTCCCGTGATTTCCATTTCCTATTGCAAATTGCAGAAAAATTTTCATGTCATATTCTGAAGATTGAATCACTCAACTCACATATTGAAAGACATATATATTAGATATAAAAATAAATCTGCAATATAGCATACCACTCTGAGCTATTATAGCTAGTCAGTATAAAGGAAATTGACTGATACTTTCAAGCACTCATTCAGCATACAATTTAATAGGGCATTGTGCAATGTCTTTCTTCATTAGAAAAGAGGAGGGAAAACAAGTACAGCAAGCAAAAAATATGACTTTCATTTGCAACTGAGGCTCAAGTAATTATGTTTACAGCATGAATTTTAAAATTTTCTTGTTATTCAAAACTTTAGCCTGCTTTTAATTAAGACCTGCATGTTGGTTGAAAAAATATAGCATATTTGCATAGAAATAACTATGGCAAGCTGAAATCTTAATTTTAAGCCATTTTAATCACTTTCCTGGACTGGTAATTACTTCTAGTTAATACATTTGAAGTGAGTCCTTGCAGCAATTGAATATATTCACACCAATTGAAGTTTTCCCTGGTACTGAGAGATCATATGCATATATCATCTCTGGGAGTGGGCAAATCATATTTTTTATCATGGCTTAATAGTTAACAGAAATTCTTAGTCCATGTTGCTTGAGCCCTAACAAAATAAACCTATAATTACTTGTAGCTCTAGGTAAGGTCAATATTTGATGTTATAGTGGTGAATCAGTTTTAGTAATATACAAATCAGCTCATGATATATCTTAGCCTTAGCCTTTAATAGTACTATAGATATTAATAACAAAGGCAAGGTCAATTCTACTGCATCTGCTGTTGTTGCTTCATGCTACAGGCAGATAACCTGGGAGACAGAGCCAGCGGAGCATCTAGCTAATGAACTCCCTTAAGACTGATGCTTTTCATAGGCTGAAAAACAGGAGATTGCTGTTAGCAAACTCAGTGCTGGAAAAATAGTTAAGAATATATTTTTCTGCTAAAATGCATTGAAAAGGTGATAAAAATAATGCAATGAATCTGTAACAGATTCTAATTTAAACCTCTAATTCTTTTGCAAGCTGAATACATGAAACAATAATTGGATTTATTAAGACTTCTTATGAGTGTTGCTTTATGTTTGTTTCCTCTTGACATTTTCTCAGAAACACAAAAGGGCTCATTCTAAGTTACAGAAAAAGTATTTTTAACTGGTGTGAAAGAACAAAAAAAAAATGGGTTCAGGAAATCCCCTGCTTCTTAACCGTCACTGACGTTTTGGGGCCGTGTGGAATAATTGTCTAGCACAGCGTACCAGAGTTATTCAGAGAACTTATATTTTTTTTACTAAAAATATAGTTTAGTGAGCAAACTTCACTAATAGGTGGAACATCCAAAGAATAATTTAACTAAGTGCATTGCACTCAGAAATATTAAATCAGCTGGTTTAGAGTGCTCTGAACATTTCGGAGGATGCTTGGTGCAGGACTGATGGGATTTAGAGAATCAGAGGTACCCAAAAGACATATCTGAGTCTGTAAACTTTGCAAGGTTATATAAGTTGCAATGTTTGCATCCCGCTGCAATTCCTGCTCTTTAGTTTAATCTTGCAGTTAGCTAAGCATTTTGTAGGGTTGCTTCACAGATTGTTATTTTACAGCTTCACAAGAAGTTCATAGGACAGGCAGGAAAGAACCAAACGTGTAGGAAGGAACTCATATTGACTCAAGTGGTTAATATGGAGGAGGCAAAGGAAAGGGGAAAGGAAAGTATGCCAAAATGGAATATCTTACATGCTCACAAACATCTTCAAATTTGCTATTATAGTTGTGAGGACAGGGCTGAAAGATATCAAACTAAAATGATGAAAGAAATAAAGACATTGATGAAATATTAGTAGAAGTATTTATAGTAAGTTGGGAAACAAACTTGCAAAAGATCTTTGCTGCAGAAGAAGTAGGAGATGTTTGTGAACAATCAGCTTTATCCCCAGAGTGTGAATGCTGGCTTGGAGAAAATTCCCCAGTGGTATTTGCATTGTGCTCATCTTACTTTGCTTACATAGAAAAAGCATTTAACTCTCAAGAAATTAAAATTACTTTCTCCAAAAACTGGGAAGGAATAAGTCAAAAAGTATGTGTAGTTTCTGCCAGCCACAGGAGGCTGAAAACTTTGGTGGAGAAATGGAGATGAAGGCAGTACAGAAGGCAGAGGTTTAGGAGTGAAGAGGAGGAGATAGGCAGGACTTCACATTTCATAGTTCTTAAAAATCATTAATTTTGTACAGGGATAACATAGTCCTGGAGAGGATTATCACTAAGGACAAGCGTTAAGGCCTGTGTTGCCAAAGGCATGAGAATAACAAACTGATGAACGTTGCTGTCAATATTTCATTATCTACTTTCATAATTATAATGATAAAGTTTAGGTTTCTTTTAGCATACACATCAGGACTAAACTCAGTTTTGCACTGATGCAAAAAAGGCTTCTTTTCTTTTTTTCTCCCTTTTTTCCCTTCATTTTCCTTTTTTTTTTTAAATGTCACAGATCAAAGGAATCTGGAGAAAAAAAGAACAAGACCGATATTTTGGGGCAAGGAACAAAGAAAGAGAGAGAGAAGCGCTCTCTGCTATGCATGGATAGCACGCAAGTTGTGATGGTGGGTAGAGAGACAATAGCAACCCTTCCCTCTAAATCGCTGTGCAAGGTGCAACCTGAAGTCCCGTACCTTGTCTTATAACCTCTGGTGTGTTTAGGATGGACCAAACAGAGAAGCTCCATGGAAAAGGTGGGGCCAGACCCTACACACTCCAAAGTTCCCCAAAGCTGCACCCGGGACAGAATTCACACTGGATCTTCTTACACTGACTCATCTTGAGCATATAGCCCAAGAGACTTTCTCTGATCTAGTCTCCTCATTGGCACAGTGCCGAGTCTCCTTCCCTACCCTCCAAAGAAGAGAATCGAACAAAAGAACATAAAATAAGATTTATGCATATTTTATAATTTTCTAAACATTTTTAGTACATGATAACATAGACTTGCCTGGAGTGCCTAACATTGAATGTTACCTTTGGGGACTGATCCTGCATGCCGTACAGCAGGAACTACAATTATTGGGCTTCAGCATAAGTGCAACTTACAATAAATCCATTTAAGAGTAATTAACATGATATCACCTGTATTCCTGTTTCAAGGCACTTATGAAGGGTGCACAGGAAGGACGAGATTAGATCTGTGTGTCTTTGTGTTTAAAGTATGTGGTGAGTCAGTATGAATTGGAGGCATTTGGACACAAACCTCTTCACTAGCTTCACTTATTCAGAAGGGTAAGACTTATTTAGGGTATGCAACATCTTTCAGTAAATACAGAACTCAGTCCTAAATATTAGTCAGACCCCTACCTTCTTCCTTTTCTCTGTGTGGAATCAAGATATTTAAGAAATGGTATAGAACGCTTACATTTGAACTGAAAGACCAGCTTTACCTAGTTGCTTTGAATAGGAACAGATAATTAAAGAAGCTAATTGTTGTACGTTATTTCTTCGTCATAAATAAAATAGTAGCAGGGCAGTTACATTCTTCTGCACTTTCCACGAAGCTCTACATACTACTTTTCATATGCTTTTTCATTATATATTGAATTATTTGAGGGAGAAGAAAGAAAACATATATAAGGAATAATAATGTTCTCGCAAGTTAGAGGAAAAATGGAAAAATTTTTTTTGTAATAAAAATGATCCCTCGTTTCAGTTTTTGATTGTTAGCAACTACAATATAACTAATGCCATAATTCCACACAGCATTTTCACTTCAATTTGACATTAGTTCAAAATTAAAGTGACTGTAAATTATCTTTAATCTTGTGAAAGTGGTACATATAAAATAATAGTAATAAAAATAATAACTTAAAGTTAAAAAAAATCTCTATAAATCTTCATTACATATAAATGAAATATGGAGTTGAAGTGTTAAATGCAGTTCTTAAACAGACCTGTCTTAATTTTTAATTCTAGAGACTTACATGATATGTAAAATGAGACAAAATGTGCATTTACTAGCAAGCAGCCTTCTTAATCATCATAGTAGTTACTATTGGCCAGAAAAGTACTTATGAAGTATGGCATTGCTGTCGGCAAAACTATTTATCTGTATGACACTATATGTCACTTTTGAACTTCGACTTGACATCCATAAAATTACATTTTCATCAAACTGAAAGATCAAGCTTTCTGTGCTGACTCACTTGGGTCAACATTTTGTAAATGACTGGATTTACCGCTTGAACCATAAACCCTTTGTGAATAATTTTGTGCATTGATGTTTGATAGCCTAGGGCACAGATCATAATTTCTGAGCTAAAGAAGAGGTGTCAAAGCAAAATGAACTTCTTTTCTGCATACCAGATTACTTATTCCACTGTGCTTTCTCATATGGTGGTTGTTAAATGTCTTACAAACTGCTAAATTTGTTGAATTCCCAGACACTATATTAGTTGAATTCCCAGACACTATAAACAACCTAATTCCCCTAAGACTTATTTTTAGTACCTTTACCGTAGTTCAAAAGGTCAACTGCCCCAGTAGACCAAAAGCTTTTAATTGATAATAGATTTTTTCCTGGTCAGAAGCCTTTGGCTTGATTTCCAGCTAGTGTTTACAAACTCAGAGAGATATGAATTTAAGATGAGCGTGCAAAATAGAAAAGCTGCTGTTTGTTTCAATTGACTGGAGTGATTAGTGGTGTTTCTTCTGTCTCAGTACCTGCAGCTTAGAGATGGATGAGATGTAACACACAGCTGGATAGCTGATCTCAAAAGAGTGATAGCCCATCGTGCCTTGGTTACATATCTGAAATGCTGGCTGGAAGTTTGCACAACTTTTATATTAAGCCTTCTGAAATATCTCACTCAAAACAAAATTGGTTACACAAGCTTTACCACAGCCCAAGGGAGGATATCAGGTGACTGCCCAGGGTTCCTTTAAAGTCCATGCAGATTAGATGTTGGTAGAAGTTGCAGGATCCATTGGGATATAGTTTAGTCCAGAACATCTCCACCCCTCCAGGCAAACATGACTTGTCGTTGTCTGCAGATGCTCCGTGAAACCAATATTCTAAGACCACCTCCATGAATATCTTTTAGGAGAGCTTCAAGTGCTCTTGTCAACAGCTCCTGCAGGCAGTGTTTTATCCAAGAAACAGCAATAATTTCTAATAATATCTCATCTAGAGCTCTCTACCAAAGAACAGGTGTGGGTGCTATTCTAACTGCTA
The DNA here is from genome assembly GCF_964195595.1 of Calonectris borealis. NCBI lineage: Eukaryota > Metazoa > Chordata > Aves > Procellariiformes > Procellariidae > Calonectris > Calonectris borealis. Next base: position 35,582,874 of record NC_134312.1, on the reverse strand, counting down.
GCCCACTTCGCTGGATGTGGTTTCTACAACAAATCTTAAGCTCAGCTTTGATTTTCAGACATACACTGTCTCCATGTGTACTCCACAGTTCATCCATCCTTATAGTGCTGTATTTTGTATTTGTAGCTAGAACGGTGTTGATAACACAACAATATTTTGGCTACTGCTGAGCCGTGCTCGCACAGCATCAGGGCTGCCTCTCCAACCCTCATCCCCAAAGGCCACTAGGCTGGGGGTGGGCGAGAGGTTGGGAGGGGACACAGCTGACCCAAACTGACCGAAGAGATATTCCATACCATATGACGTCATGCTTAGCAACAAAAGCTAAGAGAAAGGAGTGGGGGGGGCATTTGTCTTCCAAAGCAACCACTACACATACAGAGGCCTTCCTTCCCAGGGAGTGGCTGGGCATCACCTGCTAATGGGAAGTAGAGAATAAATCTTTTCTTTTTCTTTTGCTTCCATGCGTGGCTTTTGCCTTTCTTTACTAAACTGCCTTTATTTCAATCCACGAGTTTTTCATCTTATTTTCTCCCCCTGTCCTGCTGAGGAAGGAAGTGAGAGAACAGCTTGGTGGGCACCTAGCAGCCAGCCAAGGTCAACCCACCACAGTTACATGTAAAATCACTTCTTTACTGCATTCTTGAAGATCACTGGCAACACATTAGAGAACATGCTATGTCTTCAGCAGGCATTTTGGACAGTTTATGAAGGCATAAAACTCCCATTTCCCTTGTGTTTTTTACATACCAGAGCAATGAAAATGAACAATGAGCTGCCAGGTCCACCTAGGAAGAGACATTTTGGAATTCAATAAACTTAATTCCCACCTTATAAAGGTGAATGAAGAGAAAATAGTTGTCCATCAATGTAAAGCTAGGGACAAGTTGAGTGAAAAGAAACTAACAGACCTCCTGAAAGTGAAGTAGAGCTGGGAATTTATTTGATTTCTGAGACTGGGTATGATGAGCAGGGAGGAAAACTGATGAAATAGATTATGTATACAAATTTGTCTTCTGTGACTTACTACTATGTCAGGACAGATGATTTGGAGACTGATTTGTCCTGTTACTCAGGACATGGGCTCTGGTTTCCTTTTTCCCTCTCCACACACATGTTGCTGGATGTCAAATACTCCCAGAGGGCTGAACTCAAGCTCTGTAATCCAAGGTTTCAATCAGTGATGGACTTTTCCTATGTATGAATGCAAGGCATGCTACAGCTGTTCGTAGACCTCAAAATGGGGTCAAATGCTCTTGCAGAATCCTTTTCCCATCCAGTCATAAAGCAAATACAGATGCTCTCCTCAGCAAAGGTGGTTTATAGGCCTATCATTCTGATTAGTTGTATAGGATGTTTTCTTCATTGCTGGCATTCCTGTATATTTGTCTTTAAAAGGTACCCACATTCCCTAACACACTTGCATTGGAAAGGGTGTAGCCATCAAGTTGAGGAATGTGAGTCTTTTTGTCACTTGGGAGACTGTATTGGGAGTGCTCTGTGCAGTTTTGGGTACCTTTGGGTTTATATTAATCATAATTATATTATAAATAATATTAATATTATCATTTTAACCAGTAGGCACTTTGTACTTTGCTATTCCTTCTGAATCTCTCTTTCACTCTCTTTCTCTTTCCTCTGTTTTGTCATGTAGAGGTTTAGCATATGCCATTTGCACTCTTACAGCTTCCCACCTAATCATATTCAAAGTTGAGGATTGCATTTCTCATATCAGTGAAGCTTCCTGGAATCTCCCTCTTTATTTCTAGTAGTTATGTCAGGAACAGCAGAACCCATATCATGTTGTTGCTTAAGGTTTTTTTTCCCCATTTACTAGGAAATTCAGTTTTAATACTCAATTTGTTGCCTGGTCAATTAAACATTTATAGATTCTTAGCAAACTCTATGCTGTAATCTACAGTTAGAACCAAGGTTATCATTTATTCACTGTGGTTTCTGCACTGATTTTCACTTCCCTCTTCCCCCAGTTTGCTGCAGCTTCTTAAAAGATTGATCTTCAAGCCAACTACCTTTGCATGAAAGTTTGTTTCTCATGAAGAAAGCACGCAGGCATTGTTGACTGCTGTGCCTGATTGAAGCTAATCTGTTGTCTAGGTTATGACATATATCATCTGTACATGTTTTATACATGTAGTTTAGGTTATATGAGGATGATGGTTCCACCTGCTATTACCAACAGCAGTCATCATCATTAAAATAATAGAGTCTATTCAGTCTGTCAGCAGTAGTCTTTAAATTACTTTGTTTTGCAAATAAAGTACACTCACTCTCTTAATACATCGTTTAAGTGTTCTGTAAACTAACAGTGCTTTGATTTATTTATTTTAGCTACATCCTTAGAAACAGTTTCACGTTTTCATTTCAAAAAATTTGTAATCACCAGTTGCTTTGGGAGCAAGTTATTCTGTAAAATGCCTCCACATCAGTTATTCCTTTCTCTAGGTACCTAATAAGGACTATGAAATCACCAAACTGAGTGTGAGTTTTATCTCCTATTGGATGTCATAAAATTGCAGCTTTTTGCTCACTAGTTACATTAATAACAGTTACATACTCTTATAGGCCCCAATCGTGGAAAATCCTGTCCTTTAACAGAGCTATCAAAGATTTATTTTTACCTGTAGTGTTCAGCCTAGAGCTTGTGGATTCATTTCCCCAGTATTTCTAAATTAAAATCTCATCACAGTTGTTGCCTTCTTCTCCTCCACAGTAAATAAGATATGAAGGAATCATATATTGTTAGTGGGATTTAAGAAACTACAGAAACCTTCACAGCAGTAAGCTGAGGTGTGAACGTGAAGTGCACTTGCTATTGTGTTTTACAGAGCCACACAGCACCACTCCTTGCACTTAAATGGAAGTCATTGTTGCACTGTAAATTCACTCTCAAGTTTACTGCATTATAACTTCCCTATCTAGACAATCTCTGGGCAGCCACATTTACTAACTGGTACTGTTAACGCCATTCCTAGCTACATATTTGAAACCCTGACTGAAAACCTCATTATTTGTTAGATGAAAAATGTTAAAATATGCATGGAAGACGAAACCATTTGGATTCAGGACATGAAAAATGTCAGCAGACATTTCCGCAATTTCATTACACAGCAAACAAACTGGGATTTTGGCTGTTTATTTTATTTTTGGGTTTTTTTTTGTCCGCAAAGAGTGTTCCTGTCTTCCCATCAGTGTACATGATCAAATTCCCTGGTCTGAAACTGCCAGAAGTTGCCTTGCCGGCGTCACAGCCGCTGCTCAGGCTCAATGGACACCATGAGGAGCCTGCATCTGGCTAGGGGCAAGAAGGCAGGGAGCAGGAGGTAGGGACCCACACCTCGGGGATGTGTACGTGACTTGGGAGGGTGCATTCGCACTTCTTGCGGATCGCTGGGAGCACTGGGGCACACTCAGACCTGGAGCACCCACCTCTCCCCCAGGAGGGGTGTGCAAGGGGGGAATCCACACTGCCGGGAGGGGATGTGCATGTAACCCACACTGCTTGGGAGGGGTAACTGTGAGTATCCATTGGGATTGGAACATTCTGGGATGCATTATAGATGCATTATCTATGTATTTAGAAATTCATAGATGCATATTAACCTTTTTAAGCATCTAGTATTGCGTTTTACCTCTTGTATTGTGGTTTATCTGTTTATCTGCAAATATTAATCTTGCTTACATGGTTCACTGATTACTGGTTAATTACATGTTGTTAATAAATCAATAAACCACTTTGATTCTGATTTGGTTTAAACTATGTGAACTGAACAGTTTTTGCCTGAGACAGCCATCTGGTGTTTGTGATTAGCAGGCCACCTGCATCCTGCTCCTTACTTATTTTAAAGAAAAAAATGGTTCCCAGCTAGGGCAGGAGCTGGACTCTCCGATACAGCTTTCTGCTCAGTTCTCATTTAAACTGTTCATTACAGTAAGAACTGCTGACTCATTAGTAATCACTGTGAATTCATTGTTGCTCTTCTACACCCAGAGGAGAAATGAGTTAAGCACAAGTGCAGGCTATGAAGCTGAATAAACATCATTTCGGGGTCATTACATGCTTTTACAGAGGAAGACACTTTCAGGAAAGTAATGAGGTCAAATCAGGTCATATCCTGATATCCTGTGTAATACATATATGTGTATTTATCTTCAAGATAACATTTCTCTGTTAATTCCCTTTACAGTGTACTTGGCTGTTGTCCAAAAAATAATTTTAAAAATATATATAATATATATACATATAATTCTAGGCTGTATTATACACTGCTGAGTGGCATGAATGACAGTGTTTTCTGGCATATTGAAAGAAAGGAGTAGTTAATAAACACAGACCTTTGATAGGTCTTTGATATTTTCAATAGGGTGACTCCTGATCCGCTGTCCAGATCATCCTGACTTTAACAAAAGAAAATGAAGCTGTAGCCAAGTGGCCCCTTTTTCATTCTTTTGGGTCATCTCCCTCCTGAATGACAGTTGTTACTAAATTAATATATTAAGCAAGTTTCACCTGTCATTTTCAGTATTCCCATGCAGCATGAAATCTTTTCTTTTGTTCATAACTTTTAGAAGAGTGCTTGCTGAGAAAGGCCAGGTGGGACAAAGTCTCAAACCTGCAGCTCTGCTGTTCGAGTTGCAAGTCCCTGCTGGGTGCCCCAGTAGTGCAGACAATGAAGCTGCTGGGCTGACAGCAGAGAGGGAAAATGAGAGGAGGCAAAGGAGTAGGGATTGGAGAGAGAATTAGAGGAGGGAAGGAAATGGGATCTGGGCCTGGAAAGGGAACCCAGCAGACAGGAGGAACGGGAGGCTGGAACAGGGTTTTTTTAAGGAGACAGGAACTGGGAACTGAAAGTGGGGCAAAAATGAAACAAGGAGCACAAGGAAAACAGGGAATGAGAGTCACGGAGTAGCTGGAGCTCTGACGTAGCAGAAGGTTATGAGCATTAACTGCATGCAAATGGAGATACTAATCTCAAGCCAGAAACACAGAAAATAAAGAAAAATAACAGAGTATTCAATCTGATTCTTAAGTCATTTGCTTTATAACATACAAGAACCCTGTAGCTGCTGGTGGAAAACATCCAGGTCTGCAAGACAGTATTCATCTGCCCTCCTCTGGCTACTCTTTCCAAAACTCTTGCTTTATTCTGTACGTGTCTTCCAACTTTTGCTAAAGATGAAACAAGAATATTTTAGAGAATAACTATATAATCCTCAGAGTTCCAGCCATCCAGCACACCAGTTAAAGGAACAACTGTGCAAAAAATAATTTGTGATCATGTAATAAAAGGCTACATCCTGATGTGTACAATCTGCTGAGAAAATGAAGCTAACTGGGGAGTTTCATACCTTTTGAATCCTTCACTTTGCAATCTTAATAATTTATTTTCTTGTTGGGAGGCTTCTTGTCTGAAGTTAAATGTATGTGTTACCGCAGAAGCCCCAAAGTGTTTACAACATAAAAGGACAACTGCTGGTACAAGGATGTAGTCATGTACTGTATCAAAAAACTAAAAGTCAAGCATATGCTGATAATCCCTTTCTTCCCCACTTTTTAAGTATTGGCCAGCTGGCAGCTGTCAGGGCAGCTTTACAGGGCAGTGGATGTCTTACCAGGGTTACTGCTGACGATGCAAAAAGGAGGCAGCAGATGATACCTCAGAGGCACAAGTAACTAAATTGGGAGGGGCAAGGCAGGCAAACCGAGTTAACTAATAAAAAATAAAAGGAACAAAATCCTAAAACAGTTGCGACGGGCCTTGAGGGTGAGGACAAAGGCTTTGACCTTGATGCAGTGGAACAGGAAAAGCAAGGGCTTAATCACCCATTCAGCATCTTAAGCAGCTGTTCTGGTCTTCACGCAGATATTCATACAGTCTGACAATTTGGTTAGCATTTCAATTAATAAAACATTTTATGAAGAACCAGTTGTACCTCCAGGTTCTCATCTTTTATGTAGGTTTTAATTACTTATTAAACACTTGCAGCCTTGGTTGGACCATACATGCTGAAAAAAGAATTTTGCTTTTCTGAAATAAATCATTAAAAAATATCTTTGCACAAAATTTCCCGTCAGATAGAAGCACAGGAACTGTCCATTACTTTAATACAGTGTTAACATCCTGGGGTAGGTTGAATTTTCATTTTCCAAAGATACTATTTTTCCCAATTTAAGCGCACCTTTCCTTAAACTTTCCTCCAAAAATTAATTGTGACATAAAAAAAGAAAATTTTCATCAATAATTATCCAACCATATTATTTCCTAGAACTAGAAAGAGTTCCTTATCCACCAGTAGTACCATGCTGTTGTGCGGAAGATAAGCCCAGTGACAAGTCGCTCTCTCTCAGCTCTCGGATAAGGAGATGGGCATGGTAGGTTTCCTACCAACCTCCAAAAAGCCTCCACCCAGACTCTGCCTACACCAACAGGTGCACAAAGGCTGCGTGTTTGTGATCAGCCAAAACGAGTGCTCACAAATGTACCCGACCCAACCTGCCTCCTGGCCACAAGTATGCCAGGGAGCAGGAGGTTGCTCTTTGCTCCCAGGGATACTTCACGCTGTGAAACAAACCCAAAGGTTTATTGAACAGAAAACTCACAAAGAGGGATAGCGGCTACAGGACTCAATACAGCTCTGATATTTTAATGGTCAAGCAATTATATCAACATTGTGTTTCTGTAGTCTACTAGATTCTGACATTTTTATATCTATGTTTAATAAAATATTTATTAACACCAACATTGTACAGGTCTAGTTATTACAGCTAAGATCAGAACTTCAGGGAATGTCACTACTATTTTATAGAAGCCTGTATGTCAGGTAAAAAACTCTGATTACTTCCATTATCAGCAGCTGAGACCTTTGAACACCTTCAGGACTTGACTTGCTACTGGGATAGAATGCGTCACCAACACCTGTTTAAACTGAATACGTACCTTTCTGCCTTTCCGTATAGCTGATATAAAAATGTTTGACATTTAGCAGTTTTATACTAAACTGCCTTTTTTTATGGAAGAAATTGATTGGAAGAGCCTAATGTTGGTGCTGGCGAGGTTAGAGGTGCCCAATAACGATGAAGCACACAGCTGGCATCACCCTGAGGGTCCCCTGGCACACAGCAGCACATATAATGTGCCAGTCCCCTGGCATACGTGTAATGACTTATTTTGATAGGGCACATTAAGTAACGTGCTGAGCTTGCGAAGTGAGTACAGCCTGTGGATACAAGAGGATTAGTACAAGCCTTTGCAAATTAATGATTGCATATCCATGTGTGTACTGAAATAAATAAATACCTAGTCTGGGACAAAAAATTAGGATCTTGAGAACAGATTTCTGAGCATAAAATAAACAGTGTGCATGGTCCAAGTGTCTTCTTTTGATCTACTTATAACACTGTAGTGATTTCTCATTTTACATATGACTTCATTTTAAATGTTCAAGCATTGATGCCCAACAATGAAACTTCAAGGCAAAAGTGATGTTCAGAAAATGCAATGTAGAAAAAACCATTGGGTCTTCCATTTTTTTGCTAAATAAAAGTGTAGGGAAAACACTTTGTGAATTTAGGCCAATATTTCATCAAATGTATTCATCCATTTTGTCTAATGCTTTTTAATTCACATGTTGCTTTTGTGCCTAGAATATGTAAGTAAAAGTGCACTATAGCTGATGCTGAATGGAGGTGTGATAAAATGTCATTTTAGATCTTTCATTGCTTGGATTCAGGATCCATATGTCTCAATAAACACTGTTCTAATCAAAGAGAAAATATATTTGAGAAATCTTTCTCATTAAAAATATTAATCTTCTGATTTTTCTAGTGCTTGGTGTTCAGAAAAAAAAACATCCAAGAAATAGCCAAGACTGCACTATTCAGATATTGTTTCAGGCTTCACTTACAAGAATTACCAATAACATCGCAATAAAATCTGTGGGTTTGGAATTAAAGGCTCTTTAATAGGTTCAGAACAGATACACCATTAGTCTGGAAATGAAAAATGAGTCAGTAAGAATACAGAATACCACCATCTCTGATGCTAAACTAATAATGGAAAGGGTTGAGGAAATGAGGAACAGTAATACAGTTTTAATATTTTAGCATGCTGTCGTCTCATTTAGTAAGTATATATAAGTGTTTTGTACCTTCTTTATTGTGATCAATCCAGCTTTTACAGTGATTCTGTTATGGTCATCAACATTCTATTCCTCTCCACCGCAAAAATGCAGAGCATGCTTTATTTCTTGTATAAATATTAACGGACAAAATATAACTTTTCAAGAAATAATCTGATCACATTTGTTTGCTGTAAATCACAGTAATAACCTCAGGGGTATATTTTCTTAACAACAAACACACAGAAATTCAAGAACAATTTATTCTTTTGTACAATATCTTGAGAAAAACTTTCCTTCCAGCTCAGTAAAAATGATGTATACTAGTACCTTACCTTGTAATTAAACCAAAGAAACAAACATAATTGTACAAATCTTATAAACCCACATTACTGATTTTCTCAGATGCTTTATCTTCTCTTTGTTTCTCTGTTGAGTTGTTTTCTTAATGATTAGATTTTTATTAACTATCATTTCTCATTAATGTGTTATGCAAAATTTTGTTTTGAGCACATCGGGGTTTTTTTTCTTTGATGTTTTTATTACACTGTTTTCTTCCTGCATAGATAGATTAAATTTTTTACGTGAAGATAACTCCAAATTCAGATGACTGCTAGAACGGGTGAATAATGTTCAATAGCTATATTAATTAAAGTTTGCCTCTCTTTCAGTTTATACAGTGTCTGTAGCAGGCTGCAAAATGTATGTAAATGTATGTAAAACATACACATGTAAATGTATGTAAAACATACATTTATGTTAAACTATATACCTTTATGTAAAACATACATTTATGTTAAACTCTATACCTTTATGTTAAACTATATACCCAGTTTCTCTGAATGATTTTTGTATGTGATTCATTTGTAAATAGCTTGTGAAAAATACTATAAACCCAGGCAATTTTGGTTGGTACCATCCACATGGCATAGTTCTGTTATTTGATTTGATTAATTTCACTTCTGCATTTGGTTTACCAATGCAAATGCACATTTTTTATCATTCAAAAATTATTTTCTATAAATCACTTCCATTAAATTGGAGATAAACTTTTACTGAACAGTGTGTATATATATATGTATATAAAGCATTTAGCCTGACTGTGTTGTGGAATATTTCTGAGCAGATTACATTTCCTAAATCTCATTCATTATTGAAAAAATTTTAATTTTGATGGCTTATAAATCTATGGGTTTCTTGTAAAACTTTCCCTGTGATTGTTTAAACGGCAAATAGAAAAATGTGTGTCTGTGGACCAGCAAAGTAGAGGTGCTTTCCAGCACACCATGTAGTCCTGGAGCTTATTTTAATTTTCACCTAGTTCATCCACACAAGTAACTTTCCTGTTGAAACCAAAATATGGAAGAAAAAGAACAGTGTATGCCCCAGCATGCACTCAGGGCTGGACCCTGCATGAGAATTCAAGAGTTAGAAAAGACTGCTGGGTTAGACGTGATCTATACTGCTTAGTTGTAATTGCTCAAGGTAACAGTTTTTTTTATTTTCTTGCATAAGCATGCAATATTTCTGGTGTAAGTACTCATATTTTAAAAACAGTGTGCACTTCATAAACATAAAGTTAAATTTACACAATGACTTGCAGGAATAAATTCAAATAGTTAAATATTCAGGGCAAATGAATAAGATGAAAGACAAGTATACATAAAACAAATACATTTTAAAAGTTTATTACTAATATTTGCTGTTTATTGTTACATGACAATGCCTGTGTGAATCTCAGGAAATCCTCTAATATCATGTGAGGATTTTCATCTCATTTGGGAATAATGTCTCCCCATAGACCCTTGCAAAGTTTGTTCCTTTATAATCTTGTCAATGTGTTTGGGACACTGTTGCAGTTTAAAGAATGGTCCACATAATCACCTGTGTCTTGCTGTTATCTATCCGACTTTAATTAAAGAAACCCAAATCCTGGAAAAAGAAAGAAATGTCATTTTAAGGTTTGCATTGCGCAGGTCTTGTGAGCAGACAGATATTTTTTCACTTTGATTTAATGCTGGCACTCATTTGCTGCCCTGAACGTACTCAGAGATACTGATGGATACTCAGGGTGTGGGTATGAGCACATCCTTATTTCACGCAAACACAGAGAGGGCAAGCTGAGTGCTCCTCCTCTCAGCTGGGAATCGGCATAGGGGCCTGTGGATACACAGCTACAGGATGGAAATGGTGGCAAGAGTTTCTGGCAGGAGGAAGCATCTGCCTATCAGCCTGTTGATTGCAGGATTTGCCTTCTTAATGACATGGATAACTACCTTGGTGACATGTTGCGATCCAGATATGCTGCTGCAAACTGATAATCCTATTTAAGTGTCTTTATTTTTCCTCTTCAATTATTGGCTGGACTTATTAATAAAAATTAATACCTTAGCTGGAAGCACTTGCTTTGTCATCTTTGATGAGGAGGGCTACGTATTTGTAACCTTGGCTTATTGTATCAGATCATGCACTGCACAGAAAACTCTGCAGAAAGGTAGGAGGGATGGAGAAATGCCATGAACCTCTTACAAGAGCATATTCAGATTATTTCATCAGATATGCAGTTTTTCCATTTCTTTGACAGTCTACCTGTTAGCATTCCTGTTGGTATTGCCAGATGGCCCTCAGAAACACCCTCCCATTCTCTGAAAGTGTTGTTCTGCAGGTGCTTGTAGGGGGTATTCCCCAGTTGAGAGTATCTTCCTTGTTTAATCTACAGAAGTGGTAAAAATGTAATACCATCCTGGGTCTTGAGACCTCTTGGATATTAGTTCTACTTCACTCAGATAACTGGGGAATCTTCTTTTGAGGATCGAAAATAGAAAGCTTAATTTCAGAGCAGAGTTTATGTTCCCTTTAAAGAATGTTTAACTTTTGTACTATCAAAAATGAGAGAAATCCACTTGCTCTTGTCTTTTTTTTGCCATTTTGTTGTAATATACCACCCAAGTTCCAGCCACTATGTCTTCATCTATTTTATCTGACAAGCTATATATAAAGATTCAGTTCAGTGTTTATCACAGTACGAAAGTTATAAAGCCCTGAAAAATGTGGTTTCAAATATAATAGAAATGGTGACATAACCTAACCTATTGTGGCAGTAACAATACTGCTATAATATAAAAGGTTACTAAGACATATTGGCAGTCAAGGCTGCTTGCACTGCTATGATTGCTCTTTTTATAGGCATGGTAATGCAGCTTAGTTCTGAGTATCACATGTTGGCAAATGAGGGTATAGCAGTCAGGAAATATTCTTCCACATGAAAAGACTTTTTTTTTTTTGTATCTTAAAGCACTGGTAATGACATTTTCTGAGCTGAAAGGCCAAGTCTAGGAGAAGCTACCCGTCCAATCAATGTATAGTTAGATCTCTCATCCTAGAAAAAAAAGTGCTGTTGAGGAGAACTGCTATAATGTTGTCTCTGCAAAGACTAAAGACAATCAAGGGTAGAGAGCGCTGAGATTTGAGGTATCGTAATGTCCTTTCTCCAGAAACAGAGAAGGAACTGCTAGGATATGTGATGCTGGTATACAAAGGACTGCCAACACAGAAAGAAGAAAGTGATAAAGAGGATACTATAGTTAAAATGTCAGCACTCTGTTCACTGAGAATAGAATAAGGAACGTGTAGGTGGGAAAAAGTGGAAAGTGAAAATCAGTTCTTATATCTCTCGCTAGTGAAATGCAATTTTCAAGGATGCTTATACCTAAAGCTACATAAATAAGCATGTGACAACTGAAATTAAAAGAATAATAATAAAATAGTGCAATTACCCAGGTGCTGGAGGGAAAGAGAGAAGATGAGAAAGAAATCTACCACAGTTGAGAATTTCAATAAACATTTTAGCATAGAAATATGTAAAGCCTCTGAGACTACCTGTCCATTGCTAAATAAAAGAGATGTCAACTAACGCAGAAAGCTATATTCATGCTGCACAGTGCTGGCTCCTGGGTGCCCTCTGGGTCCATGTTGGGACCTTCTGCTTCTGAATCATGGTTCTTATTCCTGCTGTTTTCTTAAGTTTAAAGGTCTGAAATATTTTAAGGGTTATGTTACAGACCCTTATAATGGTGTTTGAGCAGTGTGAAACTGATGATCCTTGCTTTTACTCCACTAAATTACGGATTAAGAGAATATAGAGGTGTTTGAGAAACTTCTGGAACAGTTTTGGAGACCTGTCCCGAGAGGGAGGGAAGCAAAACCTCATTCAGGCTCATGCATATTGATTTTGGAAATGGTCCCTGGTGCATAAAATCCCCCAACCCTTGCCCAGCCATCTCCCAGAAAGTGCTAATTGGCGTGGGTCATTATCATGGCAGTTGTATGCTAGCTATTCAGCACTATGCATGATCACAATCCAGTACTCTAGCTCATTCCTTCTCCTTTTTTAGCAACAGAGACAGAGCTTAAAAGCCTAAAGACGTGACTATATTTCCAAGAACCATATTAATGGAATAACTGGCACACAATCCATGAGTAATTATTTATTTATTTTTCTTTTCATCTCCAGAACATTATATCTTTTTTCTGTGAAGTTTTTATCTGATTTTATACAGCATCTTGCCTCCTAGAAATACTGACCAAAATTTCACTCCCCAGCGTCCCATTCTGCCATTCTCTCCCCTTTGAGCGGTGGCTATCCTTCGAGGTTCTGATCATCATTCTCCATTCATTGGTCTTAGAAAGCTACATTAGCTTTTATGTGCCAGTCACTGAGAGGACTACCATCAATAGTGATATTACGTCCTCCAGCAAACACACAAATCGTCAAGAGTAGGAGGTCCTGAGCGACAAGACCTCAGCTGTGTCATTCCTATCATCACAGATGGGTCTGAGACTTTTTAATTTCTAAGCTTCCTTACAACAAGCAATAGTCGCTATTTCCAAATTGAGGACACAATAGCAGGATATACAGGGGGTTAATTATTTGGCAAGAAATTTTATCTTCCAAAACACAGCAAACATGGTGAAGAATTAATATAACCCACAATGTAACACAGCTGCGTAGCAGCACTTAAAAACACTTAATGTTGGGCCATTAGTCCTTCTTCCAGCATTTGCCAAGATCCTGCTGAAACAAATCCTCAGACTGAAGGATATTCCCACTCTACAGCTCTAGTGCTCTGTCAGTGCACACCAAAGCTGGTGCTAGCTCATTTTTAGTATTGTAAACACCTGTGAATTCATGAACTTGTGGTAATGAATTGCAAAATGGAAGTTATGCAGAATGATATTGGCAGCACAAGAGATGTCTAAAATCATTTTCAATGTCTCTTATACATTCTCCTTTTTCTCTCTGTTTCCTCCTTAAGGACAAGGCTATAAATCATGATTTTTTTCTGCAAGACAAAACTGTTCAGACTTTTTTTGCAAGCCAGCCATCTAACCAAAAGCAGACACAGCCAGGTGGAGTGATTTGTGAAAAGAGATTTTGAAGGGGAGTTTTACAGACTATTACTAATTGCCCTCATGAGGCCTTTATGTCCTTACCCAAGGCCCATCTTTCAGACAAAGCAGCAAGTATAAACCTGTGTTGTGAGAAAAACAAAGACAAAAAAATGGACAGGCGTTAGCCAGAAAAGAAAATAAGCTCGTTAAAGAGCAGGACTGGAAAAAACATTTTGGCCATGTAACATGGAAAAAAGGCAGAGCTTGGTGAAAGGAGAGGGAACAGCAGGAGAGGCAATATTTGAACCATCAAAGTTGACAGGAAAAGATTAAATGTACCAGTTCACTGGAGTTTTCTACAATTTTACATGTGGTTTTATTCCAATTACAAACAAAGCGCATTGTCCAAAATTTCCCAAGTACTAGGATTATGGAAGAAAGGAATAGATTGCAAAATCCTCGAAGAACAGGCAGTTGCTGATGACAAGAGAGCCCTCTCCCACTCCAGAGCCGGGCAGCGTGAGGAGTCACCGAGGAGAGGGCAGCTCCTGCTAAGTGTGCACAGCAAAACTGTCACACAGCTGCATGTCCCGAAGCCCAATGGGTTCCTGGGCAAAACCTCCTTATCACACAAGAAATGGTCTCTAAACCTAAAAAAAAAAAAAAAATTCAAATAATTCTGAAGTCTCAAAACTGGAATTCACTTTCAAAAGACTTAAACTGAAAAATTCTTCATTAACACTTTTCAAAACTTTAATCTGCTATTTCTCATTCTCAATCCCTCAAGGCAAAATGACTTTTTCCCTTAAGAGGAGCACCAACGTCATTACCAAATGGTAAAGTGATTAAGCTTCATTTGTACCCTTGTGTTCAGATGGAGCAAAGACTTAAGGAGTTGAGCTCTGACACAGTTTTTTTTTCCTACCTAGATCCACTAATCCTCCTCCTTAACTTTAATATATAAATATATAATGTGTCTACATGTGTACATAAGCACATACATCTTTAGTTCTATATACACACAGACACACATACATACACTGTCTTCGCTCTAAGAGACATGAAAGGAACAGTTGGAATATCTGATCCAATTTACTTACTTTTCCTCGTCTATATATGTACTGAGTTACCCAAATTAGGTTTTTTATCACTTTCAAGATTTCCATCTTTTTTGAGCTTTCTTCTCTTTGCAATTAGCACATAGTCTGCAGAATTAATTTGTCTTAGCAATATAGTTATGTGGCATGTACTTAAAACGAAATTAAGTACTCTTACAATTTATGGTGGAGTCCTCTGATCACTCTTGTTTAATATTGGTACCAGTAAAATCAAAAGACCTTTAATGAAAGCAAATAGGTCCTGTTATGTTCTGTTACAGATTTAAAACAAGTAGCTCGTTTGAAGTGAAGGTTTTATATCAGCATAAAATCAATATAAGAATCAAAATCCAAGCCAATAAAATGTAAACGATGTCCAAAATTGACACGAGTTATTTATTGCATTGATTTCTTGGTAGACAATCTGTGAGTTATGGATGGGAAATGTTTTTTCTACAGAGTCTTGAAATGCTGTCTGCTGGTCTTGGCTTTCTGGGTTTTTTTTTTTACTTTGGCAGCAGGTGAAACATGGCTAATGTTGAGCTCAGTATGGTGAACTATGGCCAAACTAGCACATATCAAACCATTAGCTCACTTCATTATCCAGTTAAAGCTTTAGTCCTGAGAGAAACTCAGCACACTCAGATTTCTTACCTGCTTGTCAGGTAAACCAGCCAACTGAAGTAGAATGATATCACTCAAGCTCCTGTACTGCATCTGTTTTAAAGCTTCCTCCAGTGCCTCAGCCATTGCAGTTGTTTTGTGTTGAATCATGGGCACACTTTTGGCTGGTTTGGGAAAGGTACCGGATTAGACTTTTCAACAAGCTCATCTTACTTTGTAGCACTGTGGATGCAAGAAGGCAACATCTTTTCAAAGCGGCTAAGCCAGGTGTGCAACTACTTTCTCCATGGTAATGATGCACTGCAAAATAGGGACTCTGGCACCCTATAAACCTGTGTGATGTGTGACAGCTCTGCATGGATTGGATCCATCTTTAGTCACCCAAGAATTACTTTTAAGGCTTTTACTAGTTACGAAAGAATAACAAACATTTCAGGCTTTATTTGGTTGCCCACGCACACGGCTCTAATGCCACTCTAGGTGCCTTAGTCTATCCCACTTGGATAGACAGAAGTATGAATAACTTTTGGGCTTGGGGTTATATCTGCCAGCCTTACATGGATGTCTCTCAGATACAACAAGGTATCTACCTCAAAAGGTACTAAATCCTTATTTTTAAATGACTGGATCAGACCCGCCCACTAGGGAATTCATGCCATGACTTTATCTGTAACAGAATAAGTAAATCATCCTTCTGAGGTGACTGTTTCTTGTTATTGACTGCAGCTGCTTTTTTTTTTTTCTAGGTGACATTCACACAGCTTAGAAAGATAAGGTGATTCCTCTCAATGTTTCTAGGATGAGGTTTGTGAAAAGTTGTTTTTTTCTAAATATTTATAAGTCATCTTGCTTTTAGATTATGCACTTGGAACTTGGGAGAAAAGATCACAAGCTCTTAAATCAGTGGGAACACAACCTTAGGATGCAGGGAGAATTCTGATGCAGTCCATCTTCCTTACCCTTTCTAGATTCTCTACTGACAGTTCCTCTACTTGCAAAATAAGGAACCAACACGCCCCTTTGAGACTTATGACTAGAAAAAGACATGTAGGAGCTAGGTATCAGTATCAGTACAGACTTGCTCAGACTTGTAGTAAATAGACTTACTTACTACAAGCAGTAACTCATTAAAACACACTAAAACAACATGCAATCATCAAAGAAATTGACCTGGATTAAATATTTTGGCACAATTTCTTGGGCAAACACTGCCCTCCATGTTACAATGCCTTTTATTCTAGAACAGGGTGACTTTGTGCAGCAGGGACTCTTGGCAGGTTTAAATTGAAGGGAAGTGGGGAGGAGCAAAGGGACTCCTGCATTAGCGTTGGCTGGTTAAGTGCATACTCCTGAGTCATGTGGCATGGATCCGGGCAAATATCTATACAGTTCCTTCCATCCATCATTCAGATGAAGGCTGCATTTGCCCCCAAGGGCAGACAATTACAAGCTGCGATCCTCAAAACATTGGATCTGAATATTTCTCTGTGTAAGGAAGTTCTCATGGAGAAACAAATGAGTTCTGAATCTAATTAAGACTTTTCAATTAAAAGAAAAAAAAGATTTATTCTCAAATGAGAGGTAATTCTAAGGTAAAAGCATAGAGGAACTGTGTCTAACACCATCTTCTGGTAATGAATTTTCCCAGGGAAAACAAATTACACAGTTTCTAATTATTATGAGGGGAATACATAAGCTCCTATGCTTCCCAGCAGCTAGGTCTGCTGAGCTCTATGATGTCTGTTATACGTTTCTGGCTGCCTTGAGGAATAACACTGAGCATGAATTTAGGAAGAGGGAAACCAATGAAAAATGTATAAACCCATTCTTTACAAAAGAAGTTAATCTCTGCTAGAAGGATGGTTCATATGCAGATAAAATATGAGTATGAGGAACTTCTTACAGGATTAAGCCCCATCTCCTTCTATCATAGGAGATGTACCTGATACATAAATCCATCAGTCACTGTCTTAAACGTAGGCAGGAAATACCTACGTAAGCATTAACATGCTAAAGCTTCTACAGAACTGGTGGTATATATTTATTTTATGAATCAACTTTCTATATGACATTTGCAAAAACACAGGGGAAAAAATTAGTGTTCAAGTACTTTAACATCAGGCGTCATTTGTTTATCAGTCTTAGTACTATAGACACTGGTATAAAGGTATAGAGTTAAAATAGAGCTATCCATAATTCAGCTGTGACAGAAACTCAGTGCTGCAAGAAAGAGGTATCCACAGAATATTATGCTTTTATAAACTGTGTAAGCAACTAAAGTTGAAGGAAGCTTTTGCTTCATTACCTCAGCAGTTATGATCTGACCTTTTGGATGCAGTTGGTAAAAAATCCCTTGTTCTCCTTCGTGTACCAGGAGATTAACATTTTTCTAAACTCCACGAACTCAAGCTATGTGAATGCTTAGTAGTTTGCAAATAGTTTTTCAATGTCACATTTCTATAATGGTGTTATAGAACAAAACTAATTGCTGTCCGTAGTGGATGCAATTCTATGCACAGCAAGATAAATTGGATTTCTAAACTGCGATTTCCATTGTGTTACCTCCATGTATCATGAGAGTTATCCTGATGTGCACAGCAGTGGGCCTACTTACTTATACACTGAACTACAGCTTTATGTGGAATGCATCATCTTGTTTTGCTCTCAAAAAGACAGAGGGAATCCCGAAGTATAACTGCAGACTGCCATCTGTTGGAAGGGTTTAATGGGCATGCTCACCTCTAATTGGGCCCTACTTGGAGGAGTAGAAAGCATGACTTCTGCTCATGGACTTAATGACCATTCCAGATAATCCAATTCGATGCTGGATCTGTATTTTGGCTACCAGGACCAGTAAACTACCAGACTTCTTTTGCTTTGGTTCTCTAATTAGAACAATAGTTTTTTCATTTAGAATTGTAATTCCTAACATTAAGAAGATATATAAAGCAAATTTTCAGTGTTGTTATTTCATAAGCTTATACTGTAATTGAAAGAAAGAAGGAAGAGGAAGAAAGAAGGCCCCACTGGTGTAAGAAGGCAAGGGGGAAAATAAAAGGAATGAAACCTGCTGACTTTGCAGGCCCAGAGGTTTGTAATCAGTGGCACAAAGTTGAACTGGAGGCCAGACATTAATGGTATGCCCCAGGGGTACCAATGACAAGGGTATCGGGGAAAATACTGTTCAACTTCTTCATTAGCAGCCTGGAAGATGGCACCAAGTAAATTCTCAGTGAGTTTTCAGATGATGCAACACTGGGAGAGGGGCTGATACACCAGAGGGTCATGCTGACATTCAGAGGGACCTTGAAGAAATGGGCAGAGGAACTCCATGAAGTTCAACAAAGGGAAGTTCTGACTCCTGCACCTAGGGAGGAATAACGTCAGATACCAGTACGGGCTGGCTCCAACCAGCTGGAAAACTGCTTGCAGAAAAAGTCCTGGTGATCTTGGTAGACACCAAGTTGTACATGAGCCAGTATAGTACCCTTGCAGCAGGCAAGGCAAACAGCCTCCTCAGCTCCATTAGGAAGAGCATTGCCTGCAGATCAAGAGAGGTGATCCTTCGCCTGTACTCAGCACTGGTGAGACTCGCCTGGAGTGCTGTGTCCAGTTCTGGGCTCCCAGTACAAGAGAGACAGGGACATACTGGAGTGATGTGCTGTGTCCAGCAAAGGGCCGCAAAGATGATAATGGGACTGGAGCATCTGTCATATGAAAAAAAGCTGGGAGAGCTGGGACTGTTCAGCCTGGAGTAGAGAAGGCTCCAGGGGGATCTTATCAATGTGTATAAATACCTGGTGGAGCGGAGTAAAGAAGATGGAGTCAAACTCTTCTCAGTGGTGCCGACTGACAGAACAAGAGACAACGGGCACAAATTAAAAAACATAAAATTCCGACTGACCACAAAACCCCATTTTTTTTAACTGTGAGGTAGGTCAGACATTGGAACAGTTTGACTGGAGAGGCTGCGGAGTCACCACTTATGGAGATACTCAAAACCCCACTTGACACATCCCTGAGCAACCTGCTCTAGCTGTCCCAGCTCTTAGCAGGGGGTTGGACTAGAGACACCCAGAGGTCTCTTCCAACCTCAGCAATTCTGCCATCCTGTAAAAATGGCTATACTGAAAATCTGAATGATTGCAGATCTTTCATTAGGAGCAAGTGTTGTTTTGAAAGATTAAAGTTGCAATACCACAATTCCACAAACAGGTGATTAGTTCAATGCTGAACTGAAAAACACAACAACTGATTATGTGTAGTAAGAGACATCTCAGAGATTTGAATTCAATCCTGTGGTCTGAAAAATTTATGTGAACGGTATAATTCAGACTATGATTTACAGTCAAACTAATGTACCGTTGGACTGTGAGATTCCATTTCAATTTAAAGCAAAATACTGTCATGTATAATGCAGAAATGTTATTTTGAGCCCTTGTATTAAGAAAGAAATTGTTGAAGGATCAGATGGCTCAAAGGATTATCAACAAGATAAGGACTCTTGATTGGCCTGGATGACACTGAACAAACTTCCTTATAATTTCGTATCTAGGTGTTAAAGTAGAAAATGGCTTGAAACTCTCACTCTGTGTGGACACTGGCCAAAACCACCCTAGTGTAGAATGTGTGAACATCAGAGCTCGTTCAACACGAGCTATGCAGGCAGAACTGATTTTTCCTGCATCTAGTAAGAGATAACATATTTTTCTTTTTCTTTAACACTAGTGTCAACAGCTTTTAATTTTGTGACAGTGAAAAGCCAATTCAAGAGGAAGAGACATCAGGGAGATTTGGGGAGCTGTGAGGAATCGACAGAGTTTCAAGGAGCAATGGTAAGGGGTTGGGAGCAGTAAGACAGAGTGGAGTTAGCAAGCATTTACAGGTTTTCATAAGGGCAATGGCTGGGAGTTTCTCTGCTGTTCCTGGTGCTAGCAACAAGGCTCAAAGACCAAGAACAGACAAAATGTCTAGGACACAAGTAGCTAAGTTTCATCCTGTTGGGATCCCCTCTGGATTCCTCAGTCCTCCTCTCTCCTCCGTCTCCACAACACAGGATTTATTTTTCCATCCAAGCATCCCTCAGGGACTTACCAAGCCAGCTGAGCCCCCCGTACCTCCCACGAGGCTCAGCGCTTCTCCACCTGAAGCAGTGTCCTCTGCTTTGTCAGCCCTGAGAGCAGTCAGGGGAAAGTGAGGGAACAGAAAGGAGTTAAGCAGCTTTCAAACCCCCTTCAGCTCCAGCACATCCAGAGAGGACTGAAGAGAGATGGTTTCCCTTTCTCTCCTCCTGGAGGAGAAATTGTAGTCATAGAGTGAAATAGGTCCAAAAGGACCTCTGGAGATCAAATGCAAGCCGCAGTTCATGGCCACCCCATGCAGACAGCTGCCATCAGAAACTACTCACTTTTTCCACACTTAAAACCAGCTCTTTTACATGTTTTTTCTTATCAAATATATAGTAGTTACATTTTTTCATGAAAGGGAAGTAGTATCAGGGCATTTGATGGCAAATGTTCTTCCAGCACCTGAAGTTTATGAACAGTTAGAGAAAATAGACAACTATGCAATCAGTCCACTGCTGCTTTTTTTCAGTATTCAAACACTTCAGGAAGATATTTCTTTATCTAACATCACAGTTTGTGAAAAGCATATGACATAGGTGGACATTTATTTAGGAGATACAAAAATTTTAGTAAATTTTTGAATGAAATCTAGTGGAATCCTCTTGACTGAACACTGCAGTCAATATCCTACAAAATTTTCTGTGTCAGATGCGGCCTAAGAATGTTTCTAGAGTTTACAACAGAGCGATTTTCCATGACACTTCACTTGATGTGGCTTAAAAGACTTCAACAATACTGAAAATCTGCTTGCTTAACTGCCGCAGCATTTGCAACTTGAAATCTTAGTGCCCCTGTCATTATCGTGTTTCTTCATGGTTTTTCTCCCTGCTCTCTTTAGCATTTTTCTTGTAGCTCTCTTTTACAACCTGTCTTCATAAACTGACACCTTGCTTTTGATAACCTGTCACTTTCTGCCCACACCTCAAATAATTTTGCCTCCTGTTAACTTATTGCAGAATAAAATATTGTCAGCTATTACCTGAAGACAAAAGATTTAGAAAGATAAATATTTAGTAAAAATGAAATAAAACTTTTTATTTTTGTGATCAAGCATCAGATTTTTATCCATCATTTCTGTTTCAATGAGAAAACAATAATAATTTTTGTGATGCTTATTATCATTCATGGGTTAAAATAAAAAAACTACCAAGGCTTCCTGCAAACATAAGGGACTAGCTCTATAACAAATTTAGGACCAGATCCACAAAACAACTTTGGTCTGGAAAGCAGGAAAGAACTGATCAAGCAGAAACACTGAAATCCAAGAAAGTGACTCTTCTCAAAACTCTGAGATGCTCCTGGGCATTTTGGGCTGTGCTTTTTACATTAACAGTTCTTTGTCTAAAAAAGCACCTTCACAGGATCCAGAAACAAGGATTTCCTTTTTTCTGTATCTCCTCAAGGCTTTTATATGGTTGCTAACACACCCATGTATAGAAAGAGGCTGTTTGGGTCTGTTGCAAAAAACAAGTGGCAGTGCACATTATACAATGATTGTTTCCTGTAAAAGAGAGATGCAGTCTTGGAAGCAGGAGCAGGACCAGCTCCTCACTACTAAACCGCAGTGCCACTTCTTTTTGCTCTGCTTCCCTGACTCTGTGGATCTTGAATTAAATCCTGCATGGCTGTACATGTGACTCTTCCTTGTAGATACAGCTTTATGTATATGGACTCTTCCAAGGTATGAAGAGACAGATTCTGAATCCCTTCACGACATGAAAAAGCGAGAATATAAGATTTTTTGCTCTTTGCAAAAGAAGTGTTTTAACCTCTTCTGCTCTATTTTGACCTCTTAAAAATGGTAACGTAGAAAATAACTTCACTCACAGAGAAAAATCTTCTCTAAAGGCTATGAAGATTTGGCCACCCACTCACACTTCAGAAAAAGTTCCTGTGGAAGAGATATAAGGTTCATAGTAATGTCATGTGGAAATTCAATCTGGTCTTGCCCTTAAAGATAAGGGCATTTCCTTTGTATAAAACAAACACTTACCTGTGATAAGGTCTGATACCGGACTCACTGAGCTCAATAGTTGTATCACTTTTAGTTCAGTCAAAATAAACTTGGTTCATCTAAAGCCAACTAAAATATAAAATCATAGTGGAAGCAGATCTTCTGAGTTGCTTTTTGCATTGTTATCTGTAGTATTTTACATTACAATTTGCTTACTTGTGCCAGTTCTGTGGTGAACTTCCTTTCTTTTCTGGTCTGCTTTTCTTACACAAATTGCTCATAACTCATTGGGATTGCTGCAATAAAACTTGGCCTTAATAATTTGCAGCTGAAAGGGCACAAGCTTCCGCGGCGTTCATCCAGAATGTCACCTAGATTTACCTTCCCTGATTCGTATGGGGAAAACACACACCTCCCTGATGTTCCTCACCACCATTTATACACACTTTAATGTCATCTGTGTCAGATCAATTGTGTGCCTGAACTCTTTTCAGACAGGTAGCTCTTCAAAAGTGATACCAGAGGAATTATAAATGTAATTAACGTTAATCCTGAATCTGAGTTTAAAATTAAATTCAGTCTGAGGTAGAATTCTTGTTCAAATCAGGGATTACCATGAGAAAGACTTTTTCTGCTTGACAAAGAGAGTTCAAACAAGTGTGATTTCATAGGATATTCTAGTTAATCACTTCAGATTTTTGCACTTTTAACTATTTTGTTAGGCATATGATTGTCATCTTCTAAGGAGCTGTGACTGTGGTAGTTACAGGAGAGGTTGCTAATACTCTTGTATTTTATTGTTCTTTAAACATATTTAACTCTCTGTCAAACCAAGAATTAATGAGCTACAATTTATATAAGTCACATCAAAGGCCAAATCTTGCTCCCAAATTCACATGGAGAAATCCCACTGAAGTAAAAGCAAGCTGTATATGTGATTAATGAAAGTCTGTTACAGAGCAGTTATAGTTGATTTTTTTTTTCTTCTCTAATGTCCCTGAAAGGCTATAGAAAGCACTGGAAACTCGGATCTTTACCTTGTCCGCATAAAAAGGCAAGAGGGGATGACAATGTCTGCTAACTGAACAACAACATATGTAGACTGCTGTGAAGGTCATGAGCTTGGTCTGTTTTGAACACAGAGTGAGGAGCAATAGATTAGATTAGACTCCTTGGAGACTCTGCTGACAACCTTAATTTTCCTTAAGATATAAGGAAGCTATAGGTTTGAGCACCTTCAGTTATTACACAACAGAGGTGATCTACCACGAAGAGAGGGGTTCCAGAACACTTAAGGCAAGTCTAACATGGCACATGAAAAGCCACCAAACCCAGCGTAGGATTAATCCACTAGTGATGTACTTCCATTTGGAAACATGGTTTACGAACTGGTCTTCCACAGTATAGTCTGACAGGAAGCATGGGAATGGCTCAAAGCTGCATCAGGGGAGGTTCAGACTAGATATAAGGAAACATTTCTTTACGGAGAGGGTGGTCAAATACTGGAACAGGCTTCCTAGAGAGGTGGTTGATGGCCCAAGCCTGTCAGTGTTCAAGAGGCACTTGGGCAATGCCCTTAATAATACGCTTTAACTTTTGGTCAGCCCTGAAGTGGTCAGGCAGTTGGACTAAATGATCTTTGTAGGTCCCTTCCAACTGGAACTGTTCTCTTCTGTTCTGCCCTATTCTATTCTATTCTACTCTACTCTATTCTATTCTACTCTATTCTATTCTATAGATCCTGTAGTCTTCAGGTCTGTTTTCCAGACTTTTTGATCCAGAAAGCTTTTGACTTAATTTTCCCTTTTTCAGCCTGTGCCCCAATGAAGACTTCTCTCCCATAAAACTCATGCCTCCTTGTCCCCATCACTCCAGACCACTGCTATTGCCACCATATTTCTCCTTTCCTCTGGATTCTAACGAAAGAAACAGCTTGGGGCAACTCCATCAGGATGAGTGAGGTCAAAACAAATTGCTACATAGGGCTCAGGGTAGTTTTAACTGGAAAATGTGAATGATTTCTGTACTGGGATTGACGCATACTGGGGTAGCTGTGAGATAGAGATAGTGAATGATGCTAGAGGTGAAGACAGGGAATACTGAAAGTGAGGAAGCTGATGGGTGCAAGATTGCCTACAGGGCTGACGGAAAGGTACTGGGAGAATGTGGAAAATTCCTTCTCCTGGCCACTGGTCTCCTGGCAGTGACAACAGAAAAACTATATATTCATTGAAACAAGGAAAGGACACAGGATCAAAAAAAATAATTATACATCTTCTCCTGTGAGTCATATTTTGAAAGAAAGCATAGGCCTCTCAGATTAGCTTTTTTGATGCAAAGGTCTTTGGTTTGATTTCTAGTCAGAATGAATTAGATATGTATAAAAGAATTCTTCTTTCAATGCTTTTTGATTTAAATATTCTTCTTTGTGCTGCTTTGACCATATTAGACTTCATAACTTTGATTAATTTTTGCCAGAACACCCTTATAATTAGCTCTTAATTACAGTTACGGCTGAAGTGACATTTCCACAGGAAACTCCTATTTTCAGTTATTAAAAATTTCCAGAACAAATACACTTGTGGGGGCTGGATAATTTTGAGTTCCAATAAAATAATTTTAAGTAGGGTGTTCCAAAAACACGTAGGTAAACAAATAAGTTCACTACATTGTTTTGCGTTTTTAAATAAATCTTGTTTTGTAATAACATGCATACTCTTGTCCTCATAGGAAATGCAATACAAATATAACATATGGCCCCATTAATCCTCCTAGACATTCGGGCTGATTTCTTTGGGAGTATGTAACTGTCATGGCCACAACCTACAAGGGTTACCCAACCCACAGGCTGGTCATGATAATGGGTTCGTAGGGTTCCGTAATACACAAGTGCACGGACCCTTTTTTTCCATTAATTTATTTATTACAAATTACTTTTAGTAAGGTAAGTATACTTATGATTAGTAAAGCAAGCATATATATATATACACACACACACACATACACAAATATATATACATACTTACAAGTTATTATGAATTACCACTAGTTAAGCAACAAGTTGTTTAATTACTTATATGCATGCCTATATATATATTTTTCATTCAAAGTATTACCAGTGCAGTCCATTAAACTGCTCCCAGGAGTGGGGTCAATTGATGATGGATAAAGTCTCACTGCGGAGATGATCCACGTCACGGAATATGGATTCAACCAGGCATCCCTGGAAGGTCCAAAGGAGCACGTACATAAGTTCACACAGGGGGAGTTCTTGGAGAAAGCAGCTCGTTTTGGGAAGAGAGTGAGTTACTTTTACATCTTTAATGTGGATACATAAGTGGGCATAGGACACCAGTTCCTGGAACAGCTGTTGCTGACTTCTGCTTTCTTAGGAGGTCAGTTTGTAGGTTACAGCAGTTTCTTTGTTCTGCATGTTATGGCAGTTTCTTTATTTTGTGCTTATTAAAGATGCTCCAGGCTCCCAGCTGTGCTTATCGAGGCCAACCCAGGCTCCCACCCGTGCTTGTCAAGGATGCTCTGGCTTCTCAGGCCAGGTTTGCAGGCTAGCAGTTCCCAGATTGGCAGAGATTTTTCTCTGTCAATATTTTAGCAGACATCTTTTGTCAGTATTTTTCCCCATTATATCCAGGTCACCCTTACAGCTGCTCCAACAGAGTATTTCTTCTCACTGATGTTAAGTTGCTAACACACAATGAGGGAAATACTGGAAACAACTTATACTGCTTTACCTACATAATACTTCCATTTCCTTTTCATCTTATCATATCCTTGATGGTGAACATTTCCATTAAGTCTCTAATTTACAATGTCTAAACCTTCAGAGAGCTCATGTTGAGGAAACTAAACTGTAGAAATTTTACCAACAGGCAAACCATTCACACTCCACAGTAAGTGCCTTCAGCTACGTGCTGTGAGCACTTTTCTATGAAATATCTATTCAGCTTTCAGCTCCACCTCACATTCAGTATTTATAGGGAAACTGGACTGAAAAGCCAGTTTTGTGGTAAATTCACAATAATGTATCACCCAAATGTCTTCAAACAGTTCTACCTGAACTAACTACTGAATAGTGTTAACTGTCCCTACTGAGAGTCGATAGCACACTAATCTTCCCAGCATTTGTTTTATCACATATTTTTGTTTTAATACGAGTCCGAGGCTGAAATTGGGATTAGTCTCCAGTGGGTCAGACACTGCAGAAACATACACAAAAACACAATGCCTATAATCAAAAGCTTACCTCCTCAAAAAAACCAAAAAACAGACACAAAGGTTTCAGAAAGCCACATAACATACAAGCAAAGTTATGATGATAATGACTTTTACATACTGTGTTACTTTAATTTCTAATAATCCCTTTCCTCTGTTCTGAGGCACTTTGCTTCAAAAGTAATTCTGTAGTTCCTTGGTGTCTTTTTTGGACTAATAGTTCACCAGAAGGAAAAGGCCTCATTTAGTTTATTTCCATCTGAGTAGAAAGGTCCAGATTTTCCTAAGCTATTACATTTGCTTCATGTAAGGAGAAGGAAAGGTGGCTGCAATAAAATAAAGGAATATGTATAAAAGTATGATAATAAGAACCTGGGTGGGAGTGACAGACAAAGAAAGTGAAAAGAGAAAACCTTTTATCCTACATGCTTTTATGAAAAGGAAACCTTAGTTTAAATGAGTTTAAAACAAACAAACAAAAAAGAAACAAAACTTTATCAAGTTGTAATGAGAAGGGAAAATGAAAAAATTATTTGGCTGAATTGAAACTGGAATGAAAAATCTAATTGTGTTATTTATTTTCTAATTTGTAAATATCTTTTATTTAGTGAATTAGCTTCAAATTAATTGAATAGTTTATATGCTACTAACATTATGTCCGATAGTTATACAGCCAAATCTATCTTTAAAATAATGGATAGATTTTAAATTAGAGCCTGAGCCAACACAAATTTCAGCAGATGGAGAATGCTATTGTTAATCACCAAAGCGGAGACAAAGAGAATGAAATCAATGTCTGAGCACTTATCCTGTAGAAATTTATTCATCTTTTACACTTGCTGTGATGTAGCCAAATGACACAATCCAAGACTATGACTTCATTTTTTCAGTAAATTGGAGATGAGTAAATGCAAAAAAAACCCAACCCAGTAATTGTTTAACTGGTAGGATCTAATATTACAAAGAGCACAGAGCTGAAGTACAGAAGACACAGAATACAAACAAACATCAAATATAATTTTCATTTTCCAACTGTGCCAAAAGATAAAGTCTGGACTTTATAGTCATAATAGCATATTGCAGTTTGCATGAAAACATACAGAGAATTCCATAGAAGTTGCATAGAAACATGATAAATGTGATAATTCTTTATCAAAATTGTAGTAGAACTCTCTAAAGTTCACAAAACCAAAGCAAATTATCACAGTGGAACAAAACATATCATGGCCTAGGGCTAAATGACAACTTTTCTGACAGCTGGATGTGTCAGAAGAAAAAGTCCTTCCAAGGATGTGAAGGCACATATGCTTAATGGAAGCTAATATCCAGCTCTTCCTAGGAACTGGCTAGAAACTGGAAATCCTCCTTGACTGGAAATTCCAAATAATTTTTTTAAATTTTTCCTGAAACAAAAAGAAACCCAAAATCTTTTATTTCCCTTTCCTCTATGGTATGGGGATTTTGAATTGTCTTTAGAAAAAAGTAAAAAAAAAAGTTTTACTTAAGATTTTCCTAATTGCTCAAAAGCCGTAGTGGACCACAAAGGTTGGAGTTTAGGAATAGGGTTTTTCTAGAATTAGCAGCAAACTGGAGGTCTTGTGGACCCTGGCTCTGGGCACTCTACTGCAGAACACCCTGGAATCAGTCAGGCCCAAGAGCCTGTCTCCAGGGAGCACAGCAGCTAGGGATTTGAGAACAGCTGGCTGAATAACATTTTCTGAGGGAAAAAAGGAATCTTTTAGTTTATTTTTTCCAATGGGCAGAAAATGAAACTTCCAATGCCAAGTTGCTCTTGATCATGATCTCTGTTCATGATTTACTTCAAAAGCTTAGTTTCGGCTCCTTCTACTGAGGATTCAGGATGATGACAGTGCTCCCTTCCTAACAAGACACATTTCTCATTGGATGAACTAACCCTTATTGTTTCCTTTACATATCCTGGGAGAGTTTAAAAATACTGCTCTTACCGTGGTTAAGGTAGACAGGGCCTGCTATGAAAACACACATCTTAAAATGTCCAATCCAAATTTAAACTACATAACTACCAAATCTTTGCATAGATTCAGCTACTGAGTGCATTGCAAAGGCATTTAGATGATTTCAGCGTTACATGATGCTTCCAAGTACTGAGAGGTTAAGGAAATATTTATTATGTTCTTTAAATCACCTTGACATTCAGCACTCATATATAATCTTGAATTTCCTGTATCTTCCAATATTTCTTGTTTTCTTTGAAAAACCCAAACTGTCCACCTCCTGAAATTCACACTACCTCAGTGCAACCTCCTGCTTAAAGCAGAGTCACATCTGAGCTCAGACCAGCTTGCTCAGGGCTTTTCCAGCTGGGTCTTGAAAACCTCCAGGGAAAGAGACTGCCACAGCCTCTTCTGGTGGTGCATTTCCCCCCTTCCCCTGGGCCACTCTACAATCTCAGCAACTCCTGTTAGACCTTAGCCATTGTGTAATGAGTTGGGCGGTTGAGCGTCCCTTGACCATATCAGGCACTCTTGCATGGCTAAGGTGGGGAGCGACAGTGATCGTACCAGGAACACCAGCTACCTGATCAAGGTAGGGAACAAGAGCAAGGGATAATTCGTCATCTCTGACAGCCCTGAAGCATTCCCTACCTGGATTATAACTCAAGTGGAATGGTACCATGGTTACTGTGGAACGATACCATAATCCTATAAACAGCGGTCCCAAGCGAGACCCTTTGAGTTCTCCTGGACCACAGTGGGCTGTGCCTAGATTGTCCCTCTGAGTGGGATGTCTCTCAGAGTTCACAAACTCTCAAGTTTGTGATATTCAGAGGACCATCGGAACCTGGGCTGAAACACTCCTCATCCGAGACACTCCTCAGGGCTCAACACTTCGCCCGTTGTGAAATGCCAAGGCATTTAACGTATTTCACAGACTCGAGCGGAATTTTAACTGGTATCTTTATCTAGCTATAGGCCTTTGTTTTTCATGAATATACCCAGCTATAGGCCCCTTTGTGTGAATAGATCTATATTCTCTGTGTGTGTGTATTGATTTAGATAACTAACAATAAGCATAATTTGTAATTTAGTAATTATAGTAAACTTGCTTAACGTGCTTTGTAACTGTTAAATTAGTCATTGATTAAGTGCTGTCAAAATCTTATGATCTACCTTAAAACTGTGAATGAACTTTAGGTCGCTGCTGAACATATATAACCCCTTAGGCATAAACCATTGACCAGGTCTGAGACTAGGAGCAGATCCAGCCGTACCTAGACTTCTCTCTGACAAGGAGTTTAGAAAGCAAGGGCATCTACTCTGAACCTCGTGACTCAACGGGAGGGTCTTTCTTACCCTTTTTGTTCTTGGTCTTTCTATAAATCATTCCAACATAATTCTGACACGATTTTCCCTGTGTATACTTAATACATGTAATGAGTAATAGTGTGAACCTTGGTATCGAATTCTGTTAAGTCATGCTTTTACAAATTTCTATTAAAATCACCTTTTGTTGATACCTTTGGCAGTGATTCTTTAAGCGGCCTCAAAACCACCCATTTGTGACAAATTGGCATAATTGGCAGGATCCTAAATCAGTATGTCGCGACACCTCTCTGGACAGCCTCTCCCCCTCCCTGACTGTCCTTATGGTGATTTCTGTCCCTCCCCGTTATATCAAGTCAGAATGTCCCCTGTTTCAATTTATGATCCCTATCTCTCATCCTCCTTCCATATGAAGAGATTGGTTCCATCTTCTCAAAAAATTCCTCTTAGTTTCTGCAAAACTGTTTACATCCCTTCCTGCCTTCTCTTCTCCGGTTTTCATGAGTCCTCATGTTCAGTAACTCTCTACCAGATGTTTGACATCAACTACCTCACAGAAAAGATGTTCTATTAATTCCATCAGCATCACAATGGGACATCTGCTTTTCATAAATCCTTCAGATATTACTAGATTATTTTTCCTGCAAAATATTAAGAATAAGGGAAAGCAAACAAGTACATCTCTAAGCTGGTTTTCATGCCTGAACTTGTAAAATCTGATGTGCCAATGAAGGAGAAAGAAATATCTGTGTGTTTCATTGACATAAGCATTGTTTTCTCTTAGTAGACTGTTAAGCTATTTTCAGCGTGAGAATATACTTGTTTATTTGTCACTTCTGTTATTTCCTTGCACTAGATAGAGAGCCCAGGTCCTTTAGATGCTAGCAGGAGTTCTACTATTGACAAAGGGGAATCTCACAACTGAGTCCACACAAATTTTTTTAAAAATACTGCATACTTTTGTGCTCTCATCTCCTTTTACATATCAGAGTAAATACATATATATCAGAGTGATTTTTATTTTTTCTTCTATTCTATTTGAAATCCCTGCAGGAAAAGTTGCACTTTAAAACATTTAACTTGAAAAACAGACTATGCAGATAGACTTTAGGTTATAGGTATTATGTATTTGACCAGTTGGGGTAACTTTTCATCAGCATTGGCTTGAGCGTCCCTATTTTTTTCCAGACAGGGAGTTACCAGGAATTAATTTCTGTATGTCTGAAATAGCTGCAAAGTTGATGTGCCAATGTCAGTTTTACTGGCAGGAATTCTGGGGAATGGTGCTGCTGAATGACAAAAGAGGCGTTGGTTTTGAAAAAGAGGTGTATGCATGTTTGCACAATTTTAATTTTCAGTCACATTGTATTAAAATATAAAACTTTGGGGAAAGAAAGCTTAGATGTGTATTTTAAGTGAAATAGGACTGACCTGAATGCATGATGCTTAATATAATGGAAGATACAATATATTGCCATATCAGTGAATTATCTTTCCAGAAAATTGAAGTACTACTTGCAAGAAAATCACCATTTCATTCTCCACCATTTCTCTTTTGAAAGTCCTATTTCTTTCGTTAGTTTTATACTGCTACTTTTTTTCTTCTTCTTGTTACTTTTTTTCTTTTGAGTAAAGCTGAATGTTTATCAAGAATAATTTGTATTTTGTAGGTGTCAGCCACATTACAAAGCTGGTACTGAATCTTTCTTGCCTTGATGTGCAGTCATTCCTCTTTTCATTATTGCATTGCTAGCCTATCTGACTTGTTTATAGTCATTCAAGTAATTTATAAGGATAAGAAATTGCAAAAGTCATTTGGAAGCCTGCAGACATCCCACATGGTAGAGCTTCAAATGGATGTGGTCTTTTTCCTGTCAAATAAACTCTTGCTATATATTTACTATTTCTTTTGCAATCCTTGATCTTATTTAGCCCCTCACTTATGGATGAGTCAATGTGGAGATCTTCGTCAATCAGCCAGTTATTCCGTTATTACTGATGTCCTGCTCTTCAAATAAGCATCTTCAGGGAGAAAAAAATAAATTAAAAAAAAAAAAACCAGTATGTGCGTCAGATGATGAAAAAGAGACAATATATGGACAAAGTTTAAAATGTGATTAAGAAAAGCCCAGTCTGTGACAAAAGTAAAATTCATATGTGAGGGGCAGTTTCTGTAGATGACCTAAAACCAAATGAGATGGACTTAATACAATGAACACACAACACAAATCGTGCCAGATCAAAGCTTATAAATGCCTCTGGGAATTGTGTATGGTCGTCTTCTGCTTCCCATCAAGTCTTCCCATTATAAACTCCTCACTGTCAATGTTGCTTGTAAATTGAAGACCAACAAAGATGGGCTAAGTTTGAGCAGGCTCCTTAAAGATGAGCTGAAATACCTTGGCAAGTCAGTAGGTCCACAGACAGCTTTGCTGTCTTAGAAGTAAGCAGATAGCAGGCCATAGCAAAGCAATAATGAGTAACTGCTGCTCTGCTAACTAGGAGTCAAGTTGGAGTTTAATGCTTTAATCAGACTGTAAATAAGTAAAGAGGCATGCAGAAAAGCCACCGATAGCTCTTGTGGTGACACTTGTACAGATGGTTTGGGCACTGAGGATGGCATATTTATACATATTTATAAGCATATTATCCTGATGTGAGGAATAAAATATTTTCTGCACTTCAGTTTGCATATGTGAGATATTATCTTGCCCAGAGGCAAAGAAGGAAATCAGAGAACGCTGCTAGAGGAGCAGCTGAGCAGTGACCTCTCTGTGGAGCCTCCCAGTAAATGACTCAACACAGCAACCAGGTTATTCCCCATGAAAAAGGCCTAATACCCAGCTGTATCAGAGAGGTTCTTTAACATTCTGGTTTGGAGAATGTGGGAAGGGAGTATCAAACTCCAGCTTAACTGTTCAAGACAAACCTCTGGCAGACAGAGGGAAAGGCAGCAGCTGCACCTGGCAGGTTTTCTCTCTCGGCCCATGCATGGAACTAATCTGGATCTACTGGGACTGTGGACAAAGGCTATGAAGGAAAGCACATTTTACTATTTTATTAAATTTATGTAGATGCCGTGTTCCACCTGGCTAAGACGTCTTACCAGCAAACAGTTTGGATCCTTTTAATTCCTCATCCCAAGTGACCAGGCACCTATTGGGTTAACAGAAGGGACTGATTCTAAGACAAAGGCTCCTACAGGTGACTGAGGCACCGCAGTGAGACACCTTCATCATCCCTCCAGCACACCACTTCCCAAGGAGATGGCAACTCTGCAATTAAAGAATGAGTTCTGGCCTACAGAGTAAGTGATATACAAAAACATGGATGAGTGTGACCCGACAAGTCTTGAGGGCACTCATGGAGGTCATATTGCTCCTGAAGTGTTAAGAAAGCTGTCCCACATGATGGCCACATATCCAAAAAACTACTTTTAGGTCCCACTTCACTAAACTTCTACACTTCCAGCTGATTGGCAAGAAGTCAGAGCATTGGCCCGCAGACTGATACGTTTCTTCCTGAGGACATAACATGACTGGTGGCTTCTCCTTCTCAACCTTAAACACCACTCAGCAGAAACTGTAGTATATTGTTAAGTATTCAGGGACTGTGTTTTTACAGCCGGGGTTAGAACGAGGAATCATGCAGGGCTGCTGTCCTGGTTTCAGCTGGGATAGAGTTAAATTTCTTCCTAGTGCTGTGTTTTGGATTTAGTATGAGAAGAATGTTGATAACACACTGATGTTTTCAGTTGTTGCTAAGTACCCTGGCTAGCAGGGCTAGTCAAGGACATTCAGTTTCCATGCTCTGGAAGAGGCTGCGAGGGAGCATAGCAGGGACAGCTGGCCCAGCTGGCCAACGGGGTGTTCCATACCATGTGACGTCATGCTCAGTATATGAATGGTAGGCGTGATCCAGGAAGTAGAGACCACTACTTGGTTATCGGTCAGTGTGGGTGGTGAGCAATTGCATTGTGCATCACTCATTTTATATATTCTATTATTATCATTATTGTTATTATTATTATTATTTTCCCTTTTCTGTTCTATTAAACTGTCTTTATCTCAACCCACGAGTTTTTCTCACTCTTACCCTTCCGATTCTCTCCCCGTCCCACTGTGGGGTATGGAGGGCAGTGAGCGAGCAGCTGCATGGTGTTTGGCTGCCTGCTGGGTTAAACCACGACAGCTGCTCTGTTTCAGAAGGAATTCTGGAAAACACAAAAATTTATATAAGTAAGAGAAACTTAAGGGAAGATCAGCAAAGGGCACCTCATCCATAGGTACAATATATTTCTGCAGAAAGCCTCTCTATTTTCTGTAGGGTGCCACAACCTTTGTGTAGCACTTGTGTTTCTAAAGACCCTTCTCCTTCCTCATTTCCTCCTATCTGGTAACAGTCCAAGACAGGACACGATGCACCAGACTGCTTCATTTCCATGCCGTGTCAGAGCTCCTGCACCCTCAGTCTTTCTATCCAAAGCAAATATTTAAAAACTTCTTAATAATACCTGGAGAAGAAGGAAGGGAATTTCCAATCAGAACTTAAGCTACAGTCCTGGCTTCTTTACCAACCACTCTAATTAATAATAAGGAAAAATATAAAAGATGGAATTTCTGAAGGCAGCCTTGAAAGGAGTTAATATGTCTTTCCTAGCCAGTTACCGCAGGGATATATTAACTGCCCAGACAACTGGGCAGAAGAAGAAAGTCACATAGAAGGTCAGACAAAATCTTATTTAAAAAAAAAAGAATCATATTAAATTGTCATGATATTGATCTGTCGTTCAACAGTTTCTTCAGACTGGTAAGCCTGAGCCAGGGTTTTTCTAAGTGTAATATTTTTGTGCAAAAACGTTTTGTCATAATATGCCAAGCTACCTTTGTCTACATATATATGTGTGTCAGAGTCCTTTGAAATAAAGGTTCAGATTCACAAACCGTAGGCTTAGGAAATCTTTTATCGTTCGTAGGAAACTAGTCATGCAAACTCCTGCCTGATAAAAGAGATGCAGGTTTAGGTAAGTCCTTATGGGGACCTCTTCACTGTGGTCAGGATGGACTGGTAAAGTCTGTTTTTAGAAGGATGGGCACTGAGAAACATCTAGTGTTGACAAAGGTTTCCTGAAGTGTGTGTGTGGGGGGTGTGTGTACAAAATAATAAATACTAAACCAGTAGATAGGCACTATAAATTGCTTATTGCTGTAGCTTTTTCCATCACCCCTTAACAGGTGGTCCTCAGTATTTGGAGCTTATTTACATCTATTTGAAATCCTTGTTTCAAAACAAAACTAGTCCTGAGGAAAGGGTTTTGCCTGAATGCTGTTTTTATGCAGCCATCCCCAACCAGCAAGCTTGCTGGCTTATAATTCCAGTTTTGGAGTACTATTCACAGCAACTAGCTAAAAAGTCAGTTTTCAGTTTATCATTCACTGTTTGATTCAATTAATGGAATTTAAGCTCATTTTACAACACATTTTCTTTTGGTTTTCAAAACATACATTTGCTAGTCACTAGACAATAACAATTGTTTAATAACATAATTAGTTAGGCTTTGATTTGCAAGGCATATGACTTGAAGCCATATGATTTCCAGGATTCCAGTAATTATTTTTAATTCAGGCTATAAAAATTCCATGCCGTATTAACCAGCAAGGCTGGGAAAGAAGCCAAAGACGCAGTTTAACTTTTTATGATTAAAAAAAATCTTATTTTCCAAACTCTGTTCAACTCCTGTTTTAGTAGACAATTTTCTATGCAGATATTTCAGTGGTAAAGCCTTCTGTGAAGGCTAGGCAACACAGGATTAAAATGAAACAGAATCTAGCAAGCAATGTCTAGACCAGATCTTTCACAGACCAGCTGCTCTATGGACACACTATGAGAAGGTTTAAAAGGCTCCATCTCCAATCAGCAACATGAGGGACTCAGCAAAGCAAGGCATTGTAACCGGTGGGTTAGCAAAGGTTACTTTAAAAGAGCTGAATTCAGCAGATATCAACAAAACCAAGATTTGTTGCATGTCATGTCCTTCCTTGAAGGGTGTGTTAGAATACCTTTCTCAGCTAAAGAGAGCTCCCTTAGATTTACTGCACACGCCTACTTCAGCAATGTTTATTGCTCTTAATCTTCTTATTGCGCCTCAGCTTTGGTTTTCCCCAGCTAAATAAAAAAAAAAAAAAAAATTCTCTTTTTTTATTATTATTTATATGAATAACACCTATTTTTAGGGAAATATTAAAAACCCAGAACTGAACTTTTGGTTATAAGTGGGCAACTCCTCAAGTGTTCCTTCAGGACGTACAGATAACAAACCTTTCCTTCGGCTCATTCAAAGACAACATTCAGACAGGCTATTTCTCCTGTGCAAGAGAAAATTGATGTACTGAGAGGAGAACTTTGATGTCAACCAACAGTATTCATTTTCACCAACCCACAAGAAGCAACTACTCTGGATCTGGAGCAGAACTGCTCAACTTACTCTGTGAGGTTTTCAGTACTCAAAGAATGCAAAGGGAGGCTCCAATTCCTTGCATATGAAGAAAGCACTGCTTTTGATAGATACTCATTAATCAAATTTGTAAAAATATAATCAGAAATACCTTGTGATGTAAAGAATTATTTTTTTATTGCTAAACTTGAAGAAAACAATGTGCATTTTCAATAAGCACTATTTGCACAGGTATGTATCCTGACCAGAAGCCAGGTAAATTCAGTTGATTCATGTGGAGCACACACAAATTTAAAGTTGAGCAGAATTCTACCTATCAATGCATGATTTCCATCCATGCCCATACTACTCAGGTGCAATTTTTCTGACCCCACTACATAGGAAGAGGAAAGTGTTACTTCCAAAAATTTTAAGCAAGTTGATTTTATGTACTCACGCTCGCTGACTTATTCGCTCATAGGCTTTATTCACTCACACACTAACACCCACTTACTCACAAGCACCATACGGGTACTCCCAGGTGGTTTGCCCATGGATAACAGCAGACAATGGCTGTCAAGACATCTCTCGGGCTCTTCTTGATTGGCAATGAGGAACTAGTGTTTGGACAGATCTTTCATTTCCTTTAGGAGTTTTTGGCTGTGATGGGGTCTCCCTTAAAAATTTTGCTTAGGCCATAAATCTTAGACCATGTTGCGGCACATTGGCTGCTTTCCCTTGTTCGGAATATATGTTTGAAGTATTGGCCCATAGTTAATTTTCATGTTGGGCTAGAGGGAAAAAGAAACAGTAAATGAGACATGCTGCAACCTTGTCATCACCATCCTTCTGGTGTGAGGGTGCAGGGAATCCTGATGGCAAGACAACTGCGCTGGGGTTTTATCAGAGTGCAAGCTGTGTGACCTCAACATAAACATCACTCTCCTCAATATTACTGCTGGGAATGGGGTGCTGGCAATAGTGTCCTGGGGTCAGGGTCCCTCAATGTCAACACGGGCCATTCTTTCAATCTTTCTACTTCTTTTTTTCTGGTGCTTGCACACACTTTCCTAATTCCATTCATACTTTGTTCTTGTTAATCTCAATATTTGTCTTAGAAATCGCTGCATCTTTATTGAAGTTGACAAATATGACTTACAAAATAGGGAGGCTTTCCATGGACTTAAGTCCTTCAAAATACTGGCCAACATTTAAAACCAGGAGTTTGCTGATGGTTAGAAGAGCATTTCTTATTCTACCTGTCTTGCAGTAAGTCTACCTATTTTATTTTATTTATTTTATATCTTACTGGAGCCTGCTTTTCAGTTCAAATTGAATTTAACAAATATCTTGTTTATTTAAGTTTAATTTTCCATGTTACTATTTTATTTTTTGACTCATACTAAGACCTTACCTTTTATAGTCTAAAACATTGATCTATAACTCACTTTTCATCAGCAAAGATATGATGAGTTTCCAACTCCATTTCTTTTTCTTATAATTATTAACAACTTAGGGCCAACACCATGAGAATGCATGTAATCTGTTGTCAGTTTCTTTGGCTTTGATGATGCTAATAGGGCACACCAAATCTCTCGGTGAATTTGCATGTTAAAGCACAGTACTGATACAAGTCTTGTTGATCATCAAAAAGCTCATCTTCAGTGTCAGCAAGCTTTTCTGAATCCCGTAAGCTGGCAGTCTAAGACACATTAAATACACTGAAATCTTCCTTCTCTCTGTAACATAAATTTGAAAAATCTCTGTTAGGTAGACTTTGAGCATGGTATTTTTCATTGTATGTTTCTGTCTTGCTTCCCTCAACTTGAGGCAGCCAAACTGCCTTTAACTTATCCTCTTTAATTTTTGCAAGTGTGACAGAAGTCTTCATGGCTGTTAAAAAAAATAAATTTCTCTCTCTTTTTCCCAGTTTTAGATAGTACCTGTATATCACTGTCTTACTGTATTTGCTGAGCAGAATTGAACAAAAGTGCTTGGATTTATGCATAAAACTTCTCAGAATGCATTTTGTGATAAAGCACTTTATGTTCTTAAGAATTGTAAAATTATTACTGCACATCAGTTTCATTATGTAGCTTATTTTAAATGGGGCAGAATATTTTAATAGTCCAAGAAAAGGCATATTTTATAACTTAAAACTGGAGATATAGCTGTAATATTTTTCGTAAAATATGCATGAATGATTTTCAGCTCCATTTAACTAATGTATTTTGGAAAGTCTTTGCAATAGTAAATGCAACAAATCTCAGGCAAGATTGGAGGTAATATGCAAGTGTGGTTAAGAGTAACTTTTCACTTTGCAGTTCAAATTCTGGACTAAGTATTTTTTTATGTAGATAGCCTCAGTACTATTCTGGAATGTGACAGAGTGATCAACAGGTATAAAATTGCAAACTATGTCAGAAAATAAAAATGTCCAAACATCATAAACTATTCACAATATATTTGCTAAAGGAAAAAGAAATTTATCCATCCTTGAATTGACTAGGAGAGCCTCTGGGTACTGACTATCAGCAGCTCCACAGACGTATGCAAAAGACAGCGTTGTCCTGAGCCAAGACCTACTAAAGACAGAATTAAAGATAACAGAAATCACTGAGAAGAAGCAGGGGTTAGTTGGTACTGCCCAGTGCAGATGAGAGTAGTCTGCAGTCCGTTAAAGTCTCAGCATTCACAAGGCATCTGGGCCTGCAAGAGCACATTGCCCTCTGCCTGTCTCTCACATCTGCTATGCAAAGCACATCACGCCTTTCCTTTGATGTTATCCAGACACAGATCAGCAGTGCCAGGGACAGGAGGCTTGTCCCTACGCTTTCTGAAGTCAGTGGGAACAAGCCTGGTTCCTCAAACTCAACAAAGAACAACAAATGTAACTTTGCAAATCATTGATAAGACCCACCAAAAGCACCTTAAAGCTGATATTAGTAATTATCTGCTCAAAAGAGGGCAAGTTGTCACATCAGAAGCATATGGCTAAAGTTTCAAAACTGCAAACAAAATTCCTGAACCCAGAGTCATCCCACTTAACTCAGGCATATAACTCAATGGAACCAGCTCAGGAAATGAGTGTCCCAAATGCTCCCTTATGATCAATATCTAGAGCTAACCACCTCCATGGAGCAATTCAGCACACCTAAAACCTTAATCTGCCAGTGCTGGGCTTCCTGGAAGAGAAGTGATTTTTACAATAGACCACAGAAAAAAATTAAACCCAGTTTAACAGAGGGAACAGAGACCCAGTTCTGCTCCGTCCCTAGTGAATTTCTAAACCATTCATTGAGAAATATGCCCTCCTTCACCTATTTCTAGGCTTGTGATTTTTTTCACTTGTGACTACTCAGAAGTTTAGTTTCAAGAGGCAGAATGAAGCCTATTTTTGCTTTGGATACAGTAGGTTTTGTTATCAGGACATAATTCTGGGACTTGATGGAGCAGCTAATCCTGGAAACCATTTCCAGGCACATTAAGGACGAGAAAATCATCAGGAGTAGTCAGCATGAAAGGAGAAAGCCTGCGAGTTTGAATAAAAGTCTTACGTAAGAGTTGCAAGTTTAGTCCTCTGGGTTTCAGTCGGCAACATTTTTGCCATCAAATGCTGTGTAACTGACTTGCAAAGTTTATACATCTGCAAATATTGTCAACATATACATCTTTTTTTCAGTGTTTGAAAGGCTGCCTTGATATATTCTGGTTTTAGATGTTATAACAAAAAATAAAAAAAAAACAGTATAAGAAGTATAACATTATACTTTACATGACTGGTAGTATTGAAGTGAAAACATAGTTATACAGTCATCTTACTTCATTTTAAAAACCTGAACATTACTATTCATGGAAAGGTGGGATTGAAAATACAGCAAACCAAAATCCAGACAGTAGAAGAAATATAACACATGCAATAGCAATGCACTATTTATTATGTGCTAAATTGCCCCATTAACATGCCTTTTTCTGACCTTGAAATATCACGCTGAAGACAAAAGAGTAGTTCTGCCTCAATGCTTGTTGATTTTTGCATTTTAATGGAAAATGACAAGATACCTAGGGTATCTGGCCATTATAAGTGTATCTGTTGCAACTCCTTGTCAAGAACATACATTCAGCATAATCTTCAGATAAGAAATGTGTGAAAGAAAGGTCAACTAAACAATAGTTGAGCAAGTATAGACTACAGATTTATCTAACATTCAATTTCCTAGAATGAGAAAAATATCTGAGGATTAAAAGATTATAAATTAAGTGTGGAAGTTATGTGTCACCTCTGCACGTAACAGAGGTTTTAAGATCCAAAAGCAAAAGTCATCACTACGTGGAATGTAGACCTTACATTTGCTTTCTTATACCGTGGCAGATCAGGCTAGTATGTATCACAAAGCCTGTTTGTTCCCCAGAAAAAAAAAAAACAACACTAAAACTTTTTTTTTTTAATGCCTCTACTATAATTGATCGTTGAGCTCCATCCCATCCAATTTCTAATCAATATACAGTATTATCCACCTTAGTATTTCTAATTTAGCTATTTATTCCAGTGTGAATAAATTAGGTGACTAAGAATTAGGTCAACAACGTTAAGTATTTCGGTGCTTTGATCATAAAGAGAAGAATGGAATAAAATTATGGAAATATTTTGCAACTAATAATTCATTTTATTACCATGGATGATGGGTGTTTGTGGTTAAGAATTTCTTTTTTTCTCTACACGCAGTAGGAAGTCAAATCCAAGAAGAGTAGCAGAGTCTTGAGGACCATTTGGCTGTTTTCCC
Source organism: Calonectris borealis (assembly GCF_964195595.1). Taxonomy (NCBI): domain Eukaryota; kingdom Metazoa; phylum Chordata; class Aves; order Procellariiformes; family Procellariidae; genus Calonectris; species Calonectris borealis. Next base: position 35,541,794 of record NC_134312.1, on the reverse strand, counting down.
CATGTTACTCCCCTCCAAAGGCAACATTAACATCAGGAAGTTAGATATAGTGTGTGACAACAATTGGGATGGAGCCAAGGCAAATGTTCTAGGCATATTGCCTGGATATATTCAGATTTCAAGGAGGCAGTGTCAACTTCACTGAGTATTTAGTCAGATGCTTATAACATGTTAACAATTTACTCAGACCAGAGTCCTATGTAGCAGACACGGAAAGAGTATCCTTTATTTTCCTATTAAAACTATCAACAAAATCTTCTGTTTCATATCAAAATTGCAACATTCAAAAGCACTTGCTCAAAATCTTGCAGCATTAGTATTACAAGTTAAAGCTTCAGTCCAACTCCCAATTCGATATTATGAAGACCTTATCTGGATATGTATATTTATGTATCTGTGTGTGGGAGAGGGAGAGTGAATGCGTGTGTGCGCGCGCACATGCCTGCATATAACATAAAAGGTACATATAATAGAGTAAAGGACAGTTTTAAAAATGGTGACATTGTGCTATTGATTTGAAACTCTTGCATATAAATATCTCTTTGATACCAGAGGAGTGCCAATATTTTATTCTGGGCCAAAAACAAACACAAGACAATGCCAGTAATAAGACATTTCATTTAAATGTGAATTATATTCCCTCCCTCCCCCAAGAGAATTATCTATTTTTTTTTTTCTTTACTAAGGAAAGTATTTGAAGGTAGCAGTAGGAACACAGGTTGCAAATGATATCTTAGAAGAGTTTTTCACAGTGAGAGTGAAAGGTATTAAAGACATTAACTATCCTCAGATTAAGATGTGGTTTTATAGAGGATATAAAAAACAATTTAGTGAGAAAATGTGAAGTAAGTATAACTGTTAGATATTTAACTTAAATTACTTTTTTTGCTATCTTACGTAATACTCTAACACATGAGAACTGTGATTATTTTCTAATATAAATTTGGTGTACTGTTATTTCTATTTAAAGTGAATTATTGGGCTTCATTAAAGTCCTTGAGAATTTTTATTTCTAACTTGAATAAGGTCATCTCTTCACCTTTGACTTTTCTGAGTAAGATACATCTGATCTACAGAGTTATTACAAGTAGTACCCTTTTCAATTAGCATATATGTTAATAAGTCAATAATAAATTGAATATAAGAGAGTAGTATTGTTCTCCTTCCCTAATCTCCTCAATGACTTTCAAAAAATTTTAGTTCATCATTCTACACTTAATGAACAACATGAGTAACTTTCTTCTATTTTACCATACTCTACTGACACCCCTGAGTTTTGTATAATATTTCTTGGACCTAAGAGAGGTTAAGATGACAATAAACTCTTGACATACCATCACAACAATGAACGTAGGGTTGAGATTCACTAGTTACCTCATGTTTGCATGAAGTAGAAATATTAGCATATTCCTCATAGTAATAGTAAAAGTTTTTGAAAATGGCGAGAATGTGTTTATGATTTCGCTTTTATCCCTGAAGACACCTCAGCTTGAAGCATTTTGTAACCACGCTGTTCTTCAAATCTCACACTCAGTGAAGCTATCATCTTTACAGAAGTTCCACATCTTATATGAGTGACTGAGCCTAAGAGCCCCAAAATGCTTGCTTGGTAGCAGAAAAGGATCAGCTTGCTCTTTGATTATGTTGCAAATTGCAACATACATAAGTGTATTCATGCACACATATATACACATATATTCATTTGTCTATAAACAAATTCTTCTTGTAACATAAATAATAACATTTCCTCTCTCCAAGTCCACTTATCTAATTATCACACAATAACTGAATAGTGCTGTTAAATGCATTTTTCATGCCAAGAGTGGGTTTTAAAATATCTTGGGATGTATTTTGCTCATAACCAGTTTCTTATAAACTGGAGTTTACAGATTCTTAACTGAATATTAGGAATGTTTTGCCATATTATATCAATTATGTAAAACCTGTCTTATTTCTTCAAAAATTTTCCAAATAAAGTAATATGCCCATAGCAACTCTCCAAAAAATCATAGCCAAGGGTAAAAATCATGTTTCTTTCTTTCACTGATTAAATTTCAGGTTTAGGAAAGAAGACCTCCTTTTAAAGATATGGCTTTCTTTTTGCTAATAATGAACACTTTCACAGCATGTTTCATCTACAGTTTGAAAAGTAGTTAAACATCATTATGCTCTCCCTTTACTGGGGAAATAGAAACGCAGAGAGGATGCCATCATCTTCCCCCCATCTGCAGAGCTAGGCCATGGTAGCAGCGCAGCTGGAGCCCACATCCTCACCCCTTGCTTACTAAAGCATTCTGCCTCCCAAGAATCAGTTTTTGGAAGGTGAAATATATACTGTACCTATCGGTATATAAGAAGATTGGTTTTATTGATCTTTCTTGTGACACAATTTTCCTCAAAGAAAAAAAAAGAGGAAACAATTACAGTCAGTGAGTGCCCAGTGGATCGTCTTCGAGAGGCACTCTAAGGAAGATGTCAGAAACACTTCCTAATTTGCCTAATAAATTTAATGAAGTAACACTTATCCACTTTTATTAAAGGTACAAAAACAGATGTAAATTTGTGTCAGAAATGGGCTAAGTACAGGCTAAACATAACACAACACATAACACTGTGTTGTTATGTGTGTTGAGCTAAAAGTTTTGGAATCAAGTTACATGGTTCATACCTAAATTATTCATACTTCACCTTAATGTGTCTTAAACCGCTGTACATGGCAGGTAATACTGCATTATTAACAATCTTCTTAATTTATGCTTTTTATGTCAATAGTAAATTACTGGCAAATCTTTCAGATCGTCTTAAAAAGACACTCTTAAAAGAACAGATTTAATATGCATGAACAAATACAAATTGCAAGTGTTTGGCCTTGAGAGTATTTCTTTTATCCATTACTTTCTCGGTGCCATGAAGCAAGACAAATTGGTGGGAGTATTTAACTCATTGGTGACAAGAAATTTACTCATCCAGTTGTTAAATGAACAAAGCATGATCAGAAGATCAGACAAGGACTGAAGTCCTAGCCACTTTGTATATCCACATGACACTAAGCGTTCACTCAATTAAGACATCGTATGCATAAACAGTGAAGTTGAAAGGTCTGTAAAGCAAGAAAATAACTAATGCAAAGCACACAGTGGCTGAAGCCTGGTTTCCAAAAAATTTGTCATGTCCTTTACAATATTCAACAACAGATCTGTATCTCCTCACATTTTCCATGAACCTTTTATTCTCTTCTCCCTTCAGTACAATACTCTCAGCTTCTTCATCTTCTACCATCAGCACCACTACAGCACCCTCAGGCCTTCAGTGTAATACCTCCACTTTTCTGTCACCCATCCAAATTTATTCTCAGCCATTTCTGGTGTTCTCAGTTCTCTCCCTCTCCTGCACTTTTTGGGAACACAGGAAATGTATAGGATGGATGATGGTCACATTAGCAGCATGGACCCATAAGCCATATTTCCTTAGTGAATTATGCTGGATGGGACTGCCCACTCAATGTTTTAGAGTCATCCACTACCACAGAACAGAGGTTGCCAGCTGTACCTCAGAGTCCAGTCATGGATCCAGTTCCTCCAGCAGCCTCCTTAACACGCCCAGATTCTCAGTTCAGCCACACCAGTCAATGCATCTCCTGAAAACTCAGGGTTCAAAGTTCAGTGTGTGCATCTTGCAGACCTCCTCTTGTCCATATAGACCCATAAGTATCTTTCAAATAAGTGTATTGCAATAAAATCTGATGTTACCTGCACTATCCCGTTATTCAACACATCACCCAGGGAAAAGATTGAAGTAGAAAAGGGGACTAAGTTGCACCGTATCGTTATGACATGAATTTGTCCGCTTCCTCTCTGATTTGTTACACAAGTTGAAGTACGGATATGCTGGGACATCCTGAGTGGTGTGTGGGTGCTCTGTGCAGCTAAGCAGCACAGGTCTGACAAGTCTAGTACAGGACAGTTTTAGCAGATCCACAATGTGTGAGCAGAAGGGCTCTGCAACACCTACGCAGTGGTCAACACGTTCACAATGCAAGTGAACTGACCCAAGGGCAGTCGACTGGACGAACCAAGCATGCAAAATATAGATGACCTGAACGTAGACAGCTGTCATTTGTCTTGCTACTGTTTTGAGTGGACTGCTGGGCACCTAGAAATCCCAGAGAAAATGGCTAAATCTGGTAGGAGAGCAGGAGGTGAGAAATAAAAGCAATCAGCTACTGCCAAAAGCAGTAACATTAGCAGGTGCATATTCCCTCACCTGCTCCTGGGGCAACCTGGATAGGAACCTTGTAAAGTTACAGGCGGGACACACTATGAAGCTGCGGCGCAGTAATTACTGTACAATATAAAATCTTGTATTCAGTCATTGTCTCAAGCTACTGTGGTTCTCACTATAGAGTAAAAAAGTAGTTAAAAGTTAAAGTAGGTACTAGAAACATTGCCATCAATTCTGTTCTGTGACAAAATCACTACATAGCATCTAGCTAAAGCTCTTCACGGCTGTCTAAGAGAAGGATTTCGCCTACTGTGTCTCTCACACGTATTTGTCTTATGCTCTCCATGCTTAACGTTTCACCTTTTCAGATTGATTTTATCATTTTATTTAGTGCTCACTCTTAGACAGGTCTTAGTAACAACCACCTGGCACAGTATGGCCATAAAATATTTCTCAGCATTTGTTTTGTTAGGTTAACCATTAAGATCATTATGATGCTTCCTATTTTCTTTATCAGAAGCGGAACTGGGATGGCAAACCCCATAACACACTAGTATACATGACTTAGGTGTTTATGTGCATATTAATATGTTCTCCAAATAAACGACACATATTGAAATGTATTAGAGAGCACACAAAATATGGTAACATAATAAAAGATATAACATCTATTTTTTAAAGCATGTAAATTGCATGTTTGTCTCAATAGGTTACAAACAGATGGAGTGTTGTGTTCAGCACATTTCTTCAGAGTTTCTAAATCTGCCTGACGGGAATTCCATTACCTACACCAGCTGTACAGGTGACCTCTTTGACTTCCACTTGCCAGGCTCTGAATACATGAGGCAGTGCTGGCATGTTTTTAAAATAAAGTATATGCAAATATGGACATATTTGACATGTTGCTGTAGCACCTATTTAAAATGTATGCTGTCTGGTTTAACCCTTGCACCCATAATTATAAAGTGTTTCAAACTGTCCATGCAATAAAATGTTTTTATGTCTTTCTCTTGATTAATATCTACTTTACTTTTTTTCCCTTAATCAGAAGCAATTAAGATTTCTTTTCACTTGTAATTATGAGTATTTTTGTTTCATTTCACTGTGAAAAGTTACTACTGTACTCCTAAGGCTGAATTTTCCAGGCACTGAATGTCTATTTCCCACCCTAGGTGCAAATGCTCAGGAAGATCTTGAAAGCCTTCCATATTAGGAGCCTTATTATGCAAGAAATAGGATACATTTCTTGTTTTAATATAAACATAGCACGTAAAATATTCCTTTTTCTGTTTCTGTCTCATTTATTTCAAAATACCAAAGTGAACGTATCCATTATATAGCATTTCAAAGACGTACTAAGGCCTGTATTGAAAAATGATCAGTAATTGTGTTGGTCTCTAGCAATTTCCTGGCTGAGAGCGACCACACACTTGAGACATTCACCCTGTTACACAAAAGACAAAATGCTCCTTTCCTAGGAGTATGAATAACCTGCGCAAGACAATAGGCCTGATTTTAAGAAAACCTATACCTAAATCCAGGTTATTTCCTTGGGTTTCAAGTGCTCACGTGAGTATGGTTTTGAATGAGGATGTATGGCCCGAGTGAGGTTATGGTTGACCACTACAATACAGGTTAATGAAAACGCAGTGTGCTCCAGCAAATGGATAAGCCCATGGAAAAAGGCTCTGTCCCTCCACTTGAAGCTGGTCTGTGGAAGGGCTTCTGAAAGCTTAGCAAGCTACAGGAATAAGGGGATAAAACTTCTTAATTTCCTTGAATTCTGCCTATGATCTTTTTCCATTTCCAGTAATTAATGTTGTTATGCTCAAAATTTTGTCTACAAGCAAAGGGAAAACAAAAAAATAGAAAGCCAAGAATTTGCTCAGAACCGTAACAGTATAATCCAAGAAACATTATTGGGTTTAGATCTAATTATTGCAGAAACAGAAAGACTACTTTTCTATTGGGAAAAGTCTCTGTTGTAATAATAAGAATAAGAATAAGAATAAGAATAAGAATAAGAATAAGAACGTTAACATTTTTTATACACTTGCTTTTTATCCCTTTTCCCTGTATTACACGCACCTCTCCCTGCTCCTGCAGGTCCTGAGGTCAGTGATTTCAGCCTGGTGGCAGTGGTGGGTGTTATGATGAGTGTCAGTATCTGGAGTCCTTCACCAGGAGGAATGTGATGTTCATGTTGGTGGTGTCTTCGTCCTTGCTCTACGATATACCTGGGGACATTTTTGTATGTTTGCTAACACAATTTTACGCTTTGTCCTTCCTCCACCAATATGAAGCTCCATGTTACAGTCAAATTTACTATATACGGTGCCTTTTACCAATGTCAGATACTAGTTATTTGTTCTCTTTGTTACTCCTAAAAGCAGTTTTATCCAGCTCAAGACCTTCATTTCTTTAGCTGACCACTGGTGAGTTGTTTATAGCCCAGCCCACTGGGGTCTCCAGTGCCAGCCTGTGCCCATCTCTTATCATCCCATGTCCGCCCTCCTCTGTGCTGCATCCTGTGTCTCCACTTCTCGATGCTGCTGCTGTTCTACCAGGCCAGTATTTCTGTATACTATGTCTTTATGGCAGTCATAAATAACTCATTCTACATAGAACAACTGCTTATGATTGTTATTTCAATAACACTATGATCATACTCTACAAAGATAAAGGAAAGTAGAACAAATTAGCGACAACCACCTAGTCGTTAGGAAAATTGCTGTTAAAGCTAACCCAGGTAAAACAAAACCAGTTCAGACAGGGCAAGCCTGACACACCTCTGTCCTGGGCCTTGCAAACTCAGTTCAAAGCCTGTGGCCAGATACTAGCAATGTCAATACTGTATTATAGGTCTACAAGGTCACAGAGTTAAGTGCATGTTTTGTAACTATAACCATATCTCATGAAAACCCACCAGAGCTTATTTTCATTTTGCGTCATGGCAGTTGCCTCAGATCACTCTGCATTGTATCAAATTCTCCTGCTGAATTATTGTCTCGCAAACTTTCACACTCTGGGTTTTAACAGAGCTCTTCTGATCAATGTGCAAAACGCATCCTGATCTAACACACCCCGTTGCTGCCTAGGGTCCTCTTCTATCTCCAATATGCAGCCTGTGACAGACCTGCCTCCCTGCTGCTGCATCAACTAGGACTAGAAATTTGCACAGTAAAGTGAAGACACATACTCCAGGCAACCTTAGGAAAGAATTAAAAAGGAACTGATGTAGGGCAGAAATAGGACAGAAAAAGGGATTAAGCAGGTTTTAGGAATGGGATAGTGGGAAGAAGAGGAGGTGGCAAAGAGTCTGAGCTCGCAGGAGAGGAAGAGACATGATCAGCAAGAAAGCAGCTCAGTGTCTGTTACATGCGAGGGAGAGAACTCATAAATGTAGAATTAGCAGCATGTTCACCTTCAGCTTCACAAACCACATCACTGTGAGAAGTATAGCGTTAATTCAAATACCAGATGCCTAATAGTCGTCATGAAATGGCTAGATGAAATGTCAGATTTATCACCTACAGATCCACCCAAGACCTAAAACATAATAGATTTCCCCTGGCTAGCACTAACCCTTTCTTTATATTTCTCAGCACTGGTGAATTTAAAAAATGTATTTACTTTCAATCTTAAAATCGTCAGGCAGTAATAATTCTAATCTAAATTTACAAGGATCAAGTAACTACTTATGGAAAGTGTTCTATAGGTATTGCAGAAACCGTTCATAGTTTACAATGGTCCAACAAATGCAACAAGAGGCTATGCTTGCAGACCATAAAAATGAAGTAAAAACTTAAGATTGCTACTGTGAATTTGAAATATTGATATAAAATCAATCCTTAGCCTAGCGTCATCTAGAAAAGTGATTGTGACATTATTGTTATAAAGTCTAGATATAGCAAGAGTTTTGCAGTTTCTAAAGTGTGATATCTAAAAGTGAAAGCCATAATTCTTTAATTTACTTTGAAAAATATTTTTATTTTCCATCAAAGAACAGCTGAAATGTTTTTGATGGATTTATCTGCCTTTAAAAGTAGCTTTGAGCAACAGCAGTAATCCCTTCTTAGATGGAGAACACTGAAGCTACCTGTAAACCAAATTGCATTTTCCACAGATGACAAGGCAACTCAGTATAATGGAACCCAGGTGTTAGACTAATTTCTAATTTAACCATAAATGAAGAAAAGAGAAATATTAATCCTCAATGCAAGTTGTTGTGGTATTACAGAATCCATCATAATGAAGAAATGACCCCACTTTGCACAAAGGTTAACTGTACAAATGGTACTGCATCGACAAAAATGTTAATGAGTTTGTGTGGCAGCAGGTAAGCAAGAGCTGGCAGAAGGAAGCTATTGTGATAGGCAGATAATTACAATGGAAGTCATGTCTTTGGTAATGACTAGGATTCACATCACATATCTTTTCAGTCACAGTACAATTTCGCTAGCTCTGTTTATGGTAATCTATGGGATTATTTGACAGCAAGGTGACACTTTGACTTTGGAACAAATTTCTTTCACAGACAGCACAATTACTGGTATTGTGACATTCAATTAGATACATCACTGGTGTGTAATTTTGATTTTAGAAAATATACAAACATAAGGTATATTTTTCATTAGTACATGAAGTTTTTTGGTTCTCAATTTGGGTTTCATCATGCTAAATGCTTTGATCTTACTCATGTGTAGGAGTCAGGAAAAATTTAACAGCTGTGAGTTTTTAACCATTCAACTGCAGGGTTAATAAAGAAAAAAGAAAAATTATGCATTTCAAATATGTAATTGTCTTAAAGAGAAGGAAATAGATTTCCAAGCAAAGTTCATTTGTGTTATAAACTCTACTACATAACAACATATATGTAATATGCTTTTCAAAAGGGAATTCTGACAATAGTTACACGTTATATCATATTCTAAACCAAATCCCCAGCTAATCTCTTTACCTCAATCTCACAAAACAGCTACAAATAGGAAAATATTCAGGCAAAGAATCAAATCTGTGTCACCCATTCTTCCCTTTATGGAAGGAATGTGAAATAACAGGGAGAGGACAAGACTGACAACAAATGTGGTGAGCAGCTCCTGAAGTTCCACCATATCCTTGGTCCACGGCAAGAAGCAGGGTCTTACTGTGAGCATTTCATTGCAAGACCAGAGACTACAGCACGCCATCAGTACTTGCATGTAAGTAAAAAGTATTCTACATTCACAAGTGATAAAAGATGTACTTTGACAAACAGAGAGCAGTTTTTAAGAAAAATATTTTCTGTTTGAAATTCTTCAAGAAATGTTTTGTGCAAACAAACTTTGGCTTCTGGGATGCTCATCAACATTTTCTCCATGCGTTTCATGTGTGCGTTTCAGAGCCTGAGCTTGTGTGACTGGTCACTCAAAGCACATTTTGTTACTTCTGTTCTTTCAGTAGCTGACCTAACCTTCCACAACCTCCTCACCTAAAATCTCTCTTGCTTCATAAAGATAAACCTTCACAAATATAACATTGTAAATATTAATTTTATGGAAAAAAAATAGAAGAAAGGAGAACATAAGAAGAGTTATGAATATATCAGAAGCAAAAACTTGTTTTAGAAGACAAAAGAATTTCTACAAATACATTGCCTTACTATTAGCATGCCTCTTGTCCTACTAGTGATTTCCCCCCCTGCTCTTGATGTAGGTCTTACAATCTAAAGTTTATGTATCTGCCTTCTTCGTAACTCTGAATCTGTGTGAAATATTGGTTATTTTTAGATATGGGATCTGAGTATTATTCAAAGAACAGCATTAAGGAACAATAGCCACTCTTGCTCTGCATGATTTCTGCATCATTCCTTCCATTGAACTTAGGTGTAAACTTTTATATTGAAATTGGATTAGAAAAGTTGGCTTAGGTAACTTATTTATAGTCATGATGTGGAAAAAAACAATTTGCTATATCAGTATCCTATTATTTCCACTTCTGCTCAGAAATTTGTGACTTGAATGAACAAAACCTAAGGCTTTAATGGGATGACGATGCTGCTAAGATTTGTTAGAGCAGTCAAATTTTTCTCTCTCCAAGGACACAAGTTGCAATCATAATGATCTTACATTTGTAGAGTGGTTTTCATGCCAAAGGACGCCCAAATGCTTTAAAAACTTGACAAATTACATACATGAATTTTACCATTCACCACTGAATTTCAGCAGCCTCTGTTGCGAAAGATTTTTAACTGCACCGTAAAGTCTAGTTCACTTCAGAACACGATATGACTACTATAAAGCAGGAAGAGGCTCAGCAGGCTGACAATAACACTTCAAATGGAAATGCAAAGAGACCACTGAAGTTAACATACTACTTAGGAAGTGTGGCACATCGATTTAATGACCTACCTTTTGTGTTTTGAGAGGACCATACATCCAATAACTCATTGAGCAAGTCCAAGTGCACTTGATGCACTTAGACTACAGTTCTTCAAGGTGCCGAGTACTGTGGTTCACAAGACAACAAATGGTAAGTCTGTAAAAATGGCATGATTAAATGTAAGTAAGTACTTAAGTGCTTTACTGATCAGAACTTCCAGAGCTGTATAAAAGAGTCTGTGTCCCTGAGAGCCCAACGTTCACATCTTGAAAGCAGGATTCCTGAAAGAGAGAAACAGAAGCAGTGAGAGGGGTTGGTATTTTTCACTGGCCCAGTTTACAAGGACAGAAATAGGTAATTCCCCTCAAAATCCTTTCTTTCACCCATTCCTTGAGAATTTGCTTTATGAGGCTACAGCTGAAGAGGACAATGGTTCTGTTTAAAAAAAAAAAAAGGACTAAAATATATCAGAAGAAATTTAGACAAAACCTAGGTCTCTCAAAAACTTCTACACAGTTGTTAACTTAACTGTAGAGATGCCCATTTCTATAGACATCTCCAGTGCTGCAGCAAAGATTGTGCAAGAGGGAGCTCTACCGTAAGCACTAGTTTAAGAGTTTCTCAGATGGAGGCAAATGTGCCTGAGGATTGATAGCTGCTGCAGCCACGGCTGCTGACGGTGAATGGGGAGAGAGAGCAGGCAGCAGTCTGATGAGACTCTCAGGAGTTAAGGAGCATGTCCAAGAGTCTTGAAGAAAGAGGGAGGGTCACCACAGGGAAGGGTGATTTTGAATAGGAAAATCTATTATCCCGCTGTTTTCCTAAAGTTCACTCACAGATGCCTCAGTCATCCTTGGACAACCTTGGACCATCTGTCCTCAGACACCCAATCTCTGGGACCACATCTGCTGCCTTTTAGTCAGCATTTGGATTGGAGTTAGGTTGCTTATGTTAAACATGTCATGAAAGGTGATAATTATGTGTCTCAAAAAGCATCTATAAAGGCCAGCATGGCAAGACAAAAGCAACCTAAACTCGTAATACTTCCTAAAGTCAAATCTGAAAGAAATGTTAAAAGAAGCGTTGACATTTACTTTTTTTTCCCAGGTTAAGACACACTCTTTAAGACTGTAGCACTGCACATGCAATAGGTGCTTTACTTCATGGTGATATATGCAGTGTTACACGCCTGTCTGGGAGGGGTTAGTGGATTTCTAGAAAATGTCTTCAGAAAAACCCATTTTCTACCCAAGATAGGCAATCAAAAAGGACTGTGAACAGTGTGATTTCTAAAAACCTAACCGCATCAAGGACTCAGCTACCTAGGATTCATTGACTGAACCCAGGAAGGTTTCCTCAGCCCCTGTGTCTAAAATACAGAACATTTCTTCCTTTCTGAGCAAAAGTCTGAGGAGGTTTGAATCTAGATTTCCCACCTCTTGCGGAATGTCCTATCAGACTATTGGTACTCTGAAGAGAAGGAAGGGGACACCCAGGGTATATTTTTTTTGCATGGAGTAAGTGAAAGTGTGTGGGAACCAGAAATAGTTGAAATAATATCCAGTCCTCTTCAGTTAGTGGCCAGCTGATGCCTGCGAGTGGGGACCATGGGTGTAAATCCAGTAAGCACTTCAATACTTTTTGCTTCACTATAGCATTCACTATAGCAGAAGCTGACTAAGATCTCTCTTCATGTATTGGTTCCTTACCCACCAGCACAGAGTCCTTTGTGCATGCCCTTCTTCTCCTTTTTCTTCTTTCCATCTTCTTTTCAATGAAAGTAAGAGTAACGGTTTCACTCTCTCCCACGCTCTGAACGAATTTCTCATGTCCCATTAGAGAGCTACAACAAAAACCCCCTATTGAATAAAAAGATGATGGAAATCTTTGTTTTCTAGTTTTCTTTTTAATCAGGCTTACAGGCAAGCTAGAGGAGGAATGCTTGTTAGTGAATTTGGATGGAGTTCTGGTGGATAATAACCTCTTGGTGCTGAACTCTTCAGTTCTAGCAAGAGGTAAGACTCCCTGCACATGCCCTGAAAATTTCTGAACTTTTCATTATATCAGAGTTGGATTTTTCTGCTTGCTGATGATTTTTGTTGGTTTCACTTATAATTGCTACTGTTCTCTAAAACAGTTTTGAAAAATTACAACAAACACATGAGGGCTCCTGTGGTAGCTAAAACACATCCATGCAACTGAGAGCTAGGTACTACAAATCTTAAAAACACTTCTGCCAAAGAACTATTCAGTGAGATATGTCATGGCTAGCACTTCTTCCCTAAGAAAACACCTAAAGACTCTTTATTAAATTACTCTCCTTTGTAAAATTATATCTTTTTACTATTTGGACAATGATGCTCTTTTTTTCCTTCTTTTTGGTTTTGTCAAAACTTCAAAATCTTTCAGTTATAAGAGAAAAATCAATCATGAAGAATAAGGAATTGAGCTAATGTAATTTGCATGATTCTTATTGCTGATGATGGTTGACGCAGCTTGACGGTTTGGTCTGCCACATGCACCCCAGCATTTATCTAACTGCCCCTGCAAACACAGTCACACTCCAAAAACAGCACAGACCACAAAAGTATTCCCATAAATGTGTTGAGGTGGTCTTCTAAAGGAAGAAAATATTCTGCAGAAGCAGAATAATGCGATTGAAATATGTTTGATTTTTAACCTATTTTAACATTGGAGTTATGCAAATTTGATTAAAACCGAGATTTAAACCAAAACTGAACTGCACACTGAGCAGCAGCTGTGTAGGGTCTGCAGGTGGCTTTCCCCAGCAGCACGCTCTTCCGCGGCCCTTCAGCTCCCTCTGCTGCTTAATCGAGTCCCATATTTGCAATGAGCTTTTACTCATTTTTTTTAACCTCTGTTTTGATGAGAAAAAATGGTGCAGATTAAAATTGTGCCTAAAGCAATGAAATGATTGCTTGAATTGATAAACAGTGTGTGCAAAGTTTCATGTAATTATTGTCCCTCCTTTTCTCAGGGAATGACAAAAAGCCCGTGGGACTCTTCTGATTGCTTTCTGGTGACTTGTAGTGCATATATTCTGCCATTACAATTTCAGTTGGTGTAACTGGAATGTATCTGTTGCTTAAGCAGACATTTCCTGGTTATGCTGATCTTTTTTTTTAAATAATTATCTCTTTGTATAGCTCAGTGTACTCTTTATCACAAATACTTTCTTTCCCAGATTTTGATGGTGTTCATCTATGAACAATGCTAAAGAAAAGAAGCAGCAGCTTGTATGCTTGTATATTCTAGCCCTTATTGCCATATTTTCCATTTCTAAATAGACTTGATAAAGCTTATCCCAGATAGCAGACAACTGTATATATTCAAACAATGTGTTGGTCAAAATGCAATATAAATGCAAACCACACAAACACACACACGCACATTCATTAAAGTAGAACTTTGGTTAATAAGGTATAATGAAGGGAAGGAATTATCTGCCAGAATATGTGTGAGAAGTATTATAAAAACCTCAGCATCATACATCATACTGACTAAAATGGGGATTTGAAAAGCAGTAAAGGTTAAGGGAATATTAACACACAAGATTATCCTGTTCCAAGGCATCTCTGATCCTCAGGGGATTTTAGAAAACCCAGAAGGTCTATCTAGATTACATCAAAGATAGGAAGCTTACAATTCAATGTGTAATTTTCTCCATAGGTATGTAGGGTATTATATCCATTTTTTTCTGTTTGGATATTCATCCATGTGATTATGTCAGTCACTGATGGAATTACCCCAAGAAAATAAGATTATGAAATCTCCATTTGAAATTCTGCAAAACTATTAAAAGCACAGGTTTGGGGTATCTTGGCCAAGACGTTAATTCCTCCAAGACAACTAGGATGACTTTCCGAGGGATTTGTATTAATGCTTAGCCCCAGAAGCAATGGTACCTGTGGGTATGTATTATGCTACACCTGGGAATAAATGCAGTCCACCCGTAGTCCAACATGAACAGAACACCTCGGACAACTCAGGCTTGATCAGATCTCTCAGGCATTGTTTGGATGCGTTGCTTTGCCCTTTGTGAGGACAGTGCTCACATTTGAATCTTTTCAAAGCGTTTGCTACTGTTCAGGAAATGGCGACATGCTCCTGGCTCTGCTCAGGGGACAGGGGAAGCGGCTGCCTTTGCTATCACCTTCTTCATGCAGCTTGTTCTTGAGTGACACCTTAGGAGCAGGCCCATTGGAGTGGAGATTAATTACATAACTGAATACTTCTCAGGAGGACATTACAGAATGACAGTCAGATCCAAAGGATGTAGGCGTGTGAAATAAATAGGTAGATTGCAGGAGCCCAAAGCTGCAGTCAAGCAAAAGTCCCTCAGAGGCTGCCTAATTCTGGAGGTACTTGGGAGGACCTTCCCCTTCCAGCCTTCGAGTCTGGCAGCCACTTGAAATTTGTGCATGTCCTGACCTTCTCTCACCTGAGCAGTTCAGCGCCTCACTCCTGCTCAAGTCTCACCAGGGAGCCTGCTGCCCCACAGCAGCCAAATCTCGCAGTTATGTATTGCCTGGAAAAGCTTCATACACTGACAGTCTCGTCGTCACAAAATACATAGGGGCACAGAACAGAAGGAAAGCAAGAGCAGAACCACAAAATTGTGGCCCTGTGATAGGAACATTCTCTTGGGAGTGGGTGAGTGAGAACCTTGGCCACAGGACCTGAATGTCCAGGTCTCCCAGGACCGCTTTTGCATTTTAAAATAAACAGAGAACAAATAAAATGCCTGTGCACGTGCAGCTATTCTTCCAAGTGATTAAGCCTGAGCTCTGGGTTCAAACTACAAGTTTGCATGGTGACCTTACACGCTGTCTAAGCCCGTCCAGGTAGCAGGTGGCATTCTACTGCTATTTCCAGATAGTTTTACCTCAACAAGTAGCAGAGCACAGCGGTTTTTTGCCTGACTGAATTCAATGTGAACAAAACATGATTGGCAGATTTTTGTGCTTAGGACCCAAGTTCCAGGTACTTGACCTATCATTACACCTACAGCAATAAATTAAACATGCCCGGAATGGTTTTCTGACACTTAAGTGAAGAGAACAATTCACATTGATATTTTCAAACTTTTTAAATCTCCGGAGTGCATGTGTGCAAACTATCTAGCTGAGATGTTCCCAAGTTCATGTTGATTCTTTAACCATGTCTGGGGCTTACGTACACAGTAAGGCCAGACATTAGTGATGTGCCCCAGGTATTGGTATCAGGGCCAATGCTGTTTAACCTCTTCATTAACAACCTGGAAGATAGGAGTAGTGCAACTTCTGCTTGTTTACAGACAATGCAACACAGGGGAATGGTCGATACACCAGAGGTTTGCGCTGCCATTCAGAGAGACCTCGACATAGCAGAGAGGAACCTCATAAAGTTCAAAGGGATATGCCAACTCCTGCACCTGGGGAGGAATAACCACAGGTACCAGCACACAACATGGGCTGATCAGCTAGCTGGAAAGAAGCTTGGCAGAAAAGGCCCTGGCAGTGCTGGTGGACACCAATTTGTATGCAAGCAACACAGCCTTGCAGCAAACAAGGCCAACAGCCTCCTGAGCTGCATTAGGAAGTGTTGTCAGCAGGTTGAGGGAGGCGATTTTCCACTCAGCATGCTAGTGAGACATCTGGAGTGCTGGGTCCAGTTCTGGGCTTCCCAGTACAAGAGAGGCATGGACATAGTAGAGCGAGTCCAGCAAACTGCCATGAAGATGATAAATGGATCAGAACATCTGCCCTACAAAGAGAGATCGAGAGCTGGGACTCTTCAGCCTGGAGAAGAGAAAGTTCAGGGAGATCTTATCAATGTGCATAAATACCTGATGGGGTAAGGGTAGAAGCAGAGAAGACTCAGCCAGAGGCTTCTCAGTAGTGCCCAAGGAAAGGACAAGAGGAAATTGGCACAAAGTGAAATACAGGAAACTCCATTTACACACAAGCAGGAAAAAAACCTAAACAAACCTGCAAGGGCTATCAAACGCTGGAACAGGTTATCCTGAGAGGCTGTAGAGTCTCCGTCCTTTGAGATATTCAAAACCCAACTAGACACGCTCCTCAGCAACATGCTTTAGTTGACCCCGCTCTGTGCGGTGTGATTGAAACAGTAGTGTCTCGAGAGGTTCCTTCACAACCTCAGCAAATCTATGCTTCTGCAGTTGTGAACAACTTTACACAGGAAAACCGACACCACCACCACTACTCAGACCTTGACATACTATGAAGTTGAAAGCCTGTCTAAAATGTTTTGCAATTCGTATGAACAGTAACAATCAGCACACCATTTCAACTTTTGTGGAACTGAATTTCCCACTTGAGCCTGGATCCAGTAACTGTTACAGCAGCTATGCCTACAAACCTTTAACTGGAGACCGACATCTCCATCACATCAGGGAATCATACCTGTGGTTGAATCGCACCTTTAATTTTAATAAAGGGAAGAAAACGTGGCTCTCTTGCATCCATGACAATGACTAGAATACCTCATATTTGGAAATAATAGAGGAATGAGACAGCTTCTCTCAGACTTAGGATGAAGGTAGCTTCTTGCTTTCCTCAGATGGACTTAGCCACCTAACAAGTACAGGAAGAAGTCCATAAGCTACACCAACATTCTGAGCAAAGCTCAACCTGGTGGACAGACTCTTGCTAATACTTCTCCAGCCTGTAGGTTTGATCTGGTAAGTAGAATTGTCAGTCAAATTCCTAAAAACCCAAAGGGTTTAATATACCTGTAAAGCTAACATTAGATGAGCTGGAATTCCAAGAATTTCAGGAGGTGCTCAAAAACAAATGTGGCAGTTTATTAAATTTTGGGTTTAGCCATAGTTATTAAAACTAGACCCAAGAGCTGTAGTTCAGGTGCCCATCTTTTAAAATGGAGTGATGGAGATCATCAAGTTTATAACTGTGTATCAAAGATGGTGGAAATGTAAAGATTTTATGAAAAGATTAACTCAGTAACAACAAAACTTTTAGAAACCAAGTCCTAGTCAGACTGAGCAGGATTAAATGTGCCGATCATTATTTGACAAGTCATTTGGTGTACTAAATTATCTTGCTGGAGTAACAGGTGAGGAAACACTGTTTTTATCTTGTTCATTTACTTTGTTTACTTCCATGGAAGTTGGCTGCTGGAAAAAGTTTACAAAATTAATTGATACATTTGATAGAATTGCCCTTTCCACCAGCGCTGTGTGTATAGGCTGTAACTCCAGATGTTACAGAACAGTCAGATATTAACATAATTTTTCACGTTTTTTTCCTTTACAAATTAGCATTATAGCGATCTCTGTTCTGAAAGTCTCTGTAAGCGCGTTTTGCATCTGTTTTACTGTGCGGGATTCTTCCAAAAGGTTCCAGATCATTGAAGCAGGCATCAAAAACTTCATCCACAGCTTTTTCTGCCGTTTCTTTGCTAACTTTTCTAACAGCCAGAATGGAACGAATTGCTCTGTCCCGTACACAAGTCTAAAGTGGGAATTAGATAAAGAAAAATCTGTCATTATTAGTATAAATAATTTTTTTCCAGATTTTGTCAAGTATTAACTCCTACTAAATACACAATAATTTTGTATCACAGAAGAGTCAAACAATACTTAATAAGCATTAAAGTACATTTTTGTTCCATCCTGTGTTAACTATGCGTTTTACTTTTCCACGTGCAAATAAATCATCAGGTAAGTAGAAGACATTCCTTAAAACAGGAATTAAAATACAATTTGGCATTTGTTGTAGGTATCAAGTATTTGTACAACTTGACTTGGACACAGGAGAAAATATGTCAGAAAGAAACAGACATAAATATCAGTCCGTACTTTTCCAACTGAAATGCTATAAAACATAAAGGAATGACTCCTCTACTGGCCTTCATTTTGATACCTCTCTTTATGGCAACTTTTGCTTACACAGTTTGTCTACTAAAAGATTAAAAAAAGATGTAAACATCCCCAGCTACAAGCTAACTGCCACTCTAACATGAGCAACTACTTGGGACTCAACCCATAGTCTTCATTATTATTAAAAAAATTAATTCCTATAAGACTTACCATATGTTGTTATTTAGAACCCTTCTCATTCTCCTTGCTCCAGTTTTCACAAACTTTTTAGAGTTTTACCCATTTATAGTGGGTAAGGTATTCCCACTACATTTCCTGCAAATCCTGTTTTTTGTTTGGTTCTTATTAACCATCCATTGTTAGTGGTAATGCTCTACAATATGACTAAATACTTAGAAATTTCACTCCAACAAAAATAACAAGGTGGGAAAAAAATTTATCATGAGTCATTAAAGGTTATTAAAGGTTAAGAGAAAGTAGCAAGTCCATGGCATCCACTTCTTTCTCTGACGTTTTCAGCTATGAAACTGTAGAAGGCTGAGATCAAGTAGGTAAAGATGGCTCATAACAAATCAGTAGACTTTAACATCTACAGTCTTTACCTGATGGTGTCCTTTTAATCCAAATTTAAACCTGGCTATTTCATTCATCAGTGTACAGTCTCCACTGAGATTAGCAGCTCGAATCTATTGAGAAAAAAAAGCCACATGATCAGAGAAACACATGGAAATACAAAGTCAAAAAAGCTGTAACAAATTCTTTTCTTCAGTATCTTTCTGGTGACTGCTGGTAGAGAATATTCCCAGGGCCACTTCTACTTATTAAGTACCTATTACCCTTTATATCCACTCTCTCAGCCTCAATGAACTGCAAAGTATTACTACAGAACCTGTACGTTTCTCCGGGGACCAAGTCTCACATACTCCCAAAGCTTACATGAATGAGCAGAAGAGATCATACGTATATGTATGTGTGTGTATGCATATATGCATATATGAACTGCTAAAAGAATATGGAAAGCAATTTCTCCCCAGTCTGTATCAGAAGCTGATACAAGAATCAGGAAGAAAGGCAGATACCTTTCAAAGGCTACAGCTGCAATACCCAGAAGAGCAGTAACCCACCTGCTTTAGGAAAAGCCACATTTAAATGAGTATGTATGTTTTAGCTTGTTAACCATCTTGTCCTGTGCACTGTAATTTCTTTTGTCTGCCAACTGTTCCACACCTTACCCCCTCTGTTATGAAATATAACTAAAACTAGATTTCCTACAATCAGGTACCAGAGTGAGAATAAATGCATGGAAAACAAGAAATGTAAGAATTAAAAAGCTGGCAATAAAAATTGTAAACACCATATAATAAAATAAGTATCAGAAGACCTGAAGCAAACAAATAATCTCAACAAGAGCAAGAACAAGCACGATCTTGTTTTATATATGTTCTCTAGTTTTATGTTTGAGGCTTACATGCTTTATTCTGCACTGTGTAAATGCTTAGACAAAAAAAAGTAGATGATAGTTAGTAATTCTGAATTATTGTATTGGGTTTACACGGCAAGATGTTGGCAGTGGGGGGCCTGCCAGGGTGGCTTCTGTGAGACGAGACAAGGGACTGTGTCCATGTTGGACAGAGCCAGTTTCAGCTGGCTCTAAAATGGACCCAACACTGGTCAAAGCTGAGCCCATCAGCAGTGCCAGTGGTACCTCTGTGTTGATATACTTAAGAAAGCATAAAAACCACTACATGGCACCTGTGAGAGAGAGGAGTGAGAAAAATAAGAGTGAGAGAAACAGCCCCACAGACACCAAGATAGTGAAGAAGGAGGGGGAGGAGGTGCTGCAGGCACCAGAGCAGAAAGTCCCCTGCCACCTGTGGAGAAAACCATCGTGACACAGGTTGTCTCCCTGCAGCCTGGGAAGGAACACAGTGGAGCAGATATCCACACTGCAGTCTGAGGAAGACCCCACGCCAGAGCAGACGGACATGCTCTGAAAGAAGCTGCAGCCCATGGGAAGCCCACACAGGAGCAGGTTTTCTGGCAGGAACTGTGGCCTGTGGGGAACTGAGGCTGGAGCAGTCCATTCCTCAAAGTCTGTACGCTGTGGAAAGGACCCAAGCTGGAGCAGGTCTTGAAGAACAGCAGCCCACAGGAAAGACCCACATTGGAGCAGTTCATGAAGGACTGCATCGCATAGGAGGGACCTCACACTGGAGCAGGGGAACAGCGTGAGGAGGAAAGAGCAGCAAAGTGTTGTGAACTGACCGCAGCCCCCGTTCCCCATCCCCCTGTGCGGCTTTTGAGGGAAGGACATAGAAGAGTCAGGAATGAAGGAGCGAAGTTGAGCCTGGGAAGAAGGGGAGGTGGGGGGGAAGGTATTTTTAGTTTTATTTCTCACTCTCCTACTCTGTCATTAATAGGCAATAAATTAAATTAATCTTCCCCAAGTCAAATGTATTTTGCCCATGAAGGTAACTGGTGAGTGACCTCCATGTCCTTATCTTGATCCATGAGCTTTTTAATCTTATTTTTCTCCCCCATCCTACTGAGGAGGGGAAGTCGGAGAATGGCTTGGTGGGTGGGTGCCTGGCAGCCAGCCAAGGTCAACCCCCCACAGTAATACAGAATGGCTGATACCACATAAGGTTTCTTCATTAAGTTTTATCTATAAAAAAAGATAATACGTGACTGTGACTCTCTTCCACAGCAAATATGAATTCAATTAATGAATTAAAATTAATTTTTATGAAATCTAATTTGTTCTGTACCAAACTTTTTGTTCTGTACCAAAACTTTTTGTTCTGTACCAAACCAAATTTTGGTTCTCTCACATACTGTTTATAGGTGAAACCTGTGCACATCTTAAGTCTGGAATCAAATATGTTCTCATTAAAAACAAACAAAAAAACGCCACAACCAAAAAAAAAAAAACCTCAAAACAAAACTACTATAACGTTTTTATATAATTTTATATATTTTTAAAAAACAGTTATAAAGCCACCTAATTCACACAGTCACAAGAATGTACTTTCATAATATTAATCATAAGGGTAAGTTTTTCTGTGGTCAAATGATATGGATTATATCAGAAATCAACTAAAAGCATGAGAATACACACGAGTCATATACACAAGAGGAATCTTTACTAGCCTGTGCTCAGTTTAATTTCACCTCCTAATGCATCAATCTTTAAGGCCTTTCAAGCAGCAAATTCCTATGTCCTCTGAAATGGACATGGAGTCATAACTAAAGTGTACTATTAGCAACATCACAGTTAATCAAAAAATGTATGTTATAGGAAAAGACAAGTTTGTTGTCAACCAAAAAAATTTAAACAAAAATAACATTTTCATACTACTATGGTAACCACCCAATGTACCAAGATTTGGTATGTATAGAGAAAAAGAACCCTATAAGCATTTGATTAATGCGTGAATGTTTTTTCATCTGGCCAATGGGGTATTCTATACCATGTGACATCATGCTTAGTATAAAAACCAGGGCAGGGGCGAGGGGGGCTCGCCCCCCCGTTCATGACACGTGGTCGGTGAGCAGATGCACTGTGCATCACCTGTTTTGTATATTCTGTTATTGTTGTTGTTCTCATTGTTATTATTACTGTTCTACTTCGTTTTATTTCAATTATTAAACTGTTTTTAGCTCAACCCGGGAGCTTTCCTACTTGTGCCCTCCCGATTCTCTCCCCCATCCCACCGGAGGGAGGGGTGAGTGAGCAGCTGCGTGGAGTTTATTTGCTGGCTGGGGTTAAACCACGACACATCTCTAACTAATCTCACTTGTTAATAACTACTTCTTGTTATGGTTACACTCACAGTGATCACATTCTACTTAGTATGACACTGACTTATTAATATTTGTGAAAACTAAGTATTTGTTTTCTAAATGAAACTGTTTAGGTTGACTTGACAGAAAGGACAAAATGTATTAACAGGATTAAACCAAATGAAGTCTGTGTAACACCATGCCTATTTATACATGAAGCATCCCTAATAATATTAATTACAGCTGGTGTAATTAATATAATGACAACATTAGAAGCATTTTAACTTACCTCTGAACATGCTAAGTGTTTGACGTTTTTAAACCAGTCAACATGTGCACGGCAGTGATCAAAAGCATGAATCAATTCATGTGTGACCACCCGGTTCATATGGGATTGGTGGCGAATGTTGTTCTGACAAAGAACAATCTGTAGAAGAAAAGATAGTCTTTTCACCAAGTTTCAACATGTCCCTTACTTCTCAGAAACCCAGCACACATCACCTACAGCATTTAAACTCTTTAGATCAGTGTTTTCCAACATTAACAGCCTCATCATTCTGCAGCGTACAGTTCCAATACCATGGAACATCTTTCATTTATCTTGTTTTCATAACAAATTCAGATATCAGCATTAGTAGATTTAATCCTAGTAATGAAACACAAAAAATAATTGTAGTCCCTTGAAAGAGGACAATGCCCAGTGCCTACCTGAGATGTGGCAGAATCAAAACCTCCACTGACACAGCCATCACAGTTTTCACAAGAAAAGTGCCGGTCATTGAAGACAGTGCTGAAAGGCCCAAGCAAAAAACAGTTATAGGGAAGAATTTGAAAAAGACCAGTAACTCCATATAGCAGTGATGTTACTACACAGAACAAGATGAAGTTTACATACCAGCCAGATTGCTTCATAGCCTCAAGAAGAAGTTGAGCATATGGATCTAGAAAAACATTGCTGCAATCAATTTCTCTAGACAAAAGTTTTGAAAGTCATCTATAATCAAAATATAAAGACAATCAAAAAAAAAAAAGAAAAAGCACTACACATGCAAATTCATACTTTGCAGTATTTAACCCTAATGCAATGCAACTGGCATCTGTTACAGCTCAGGCTACATAAAGTGATATAGAATCACGATATAGAATCATGATACATACAAAGCTATTCTGGAATCAAGTCACTTCTAACACTATTTTATTAATAGCAGACATTAAATAGAGTGGCCTATAGTGACCATTGTTTTCAGTAACATTCAGAGTCAACATTACATAGTGAAAAGGGCACAAATGAACCAGAAATTGACAAATCCTCTCAAATTTTCAAGAGAAAGAGGTAGAGAAGGACCTTCTGAAAGGAAAAAAAAGCACACAGCCACTTTTGAAACTGTATTTTCTTTGTCTTAACCGAAATCGGCGTGCCCATCAAGCAGCAGCCCCATCCCGCCAACTGTTAGGGCCCGTCCAGCCGCCCCAGGTGGGGGGACAGCGGCAGCGGAAGGAGAGCAGCTCCCGCCCCGAGACCCCGCGGCCCAGGTCACCACCGCAAGCCACGACAGGTCGTTCCAGCGGGGGACACGGACGTCCCCGGTTCCACCCGGGGCGCCCTCCGCTGCGCCAGGGCCGGGCCCAGGCCCGGGCCCGCCGGGGGAGGGGGAAGCGCTTACTCGTGTCCAGGGTCATCCTCAGCATCAGCTGGCACCTGTTGTGGAAGGTGAAGAGGCTGCGGACCAAGAAGCTCTGCGGTTTCTTGTTCCGGTCCGGGAAGAGCTGGTAGCCGAAGTCATCCTCCTCCTCCTCCGCCTCCTCCCCCGCCGCCGCCGCCGCCTTCTCCTCAGCCGCCGGCGACGAGGCAGCCTCCCCTTGCTCCATGGCCGACCCCTGCCCCTCCCCGCGCCTGCCGGCCACCGTCCCCGGCGGCGGGGCAAAGGGCAAAAGGCACGGCAGCGCCAATCGCCGGGCCAGCTCCCCGCCACGTGAGGCGGAGGGGGCGTGGCCAGGCAGCGCGGAGGGCCGCGGACCGCGGGCCGTGAGACGAAGCGCGGCGGAGCGCGGGCGCATGCGCTGTCTGCCCCTGCCGCTCCCTCTGCCCGTGCCGCCGCGGGGCCGCCGGGGCGCGAGGCCCGTCCCGCTGCGGGGCCGCGGGGCCGCACTGCATTCTGGGAGGAGGCTCGGCCGCGCGGGGAGGGCGTCCGGCGGCGGGAGAAAGAGGCAGGACCCGGCGCAGGTGAGACCGCGGCGGGACGGGACGGGAGGGGTGTGCGGCGTCCGGCCCGGCCCGGCCCGGCCCGCGGCGCAGCCGGTCCCGTGCCGCCTCCCCGTGACCCACAGGCGGCCTAGCCGCTCGTTGGTAACTCTAAGGCGGTGGAGAGGCGGGTGTCGAAATTTCGCCTCGGGAGCCTCTTCGGCCTGAGCCCGGGCGACCTGCGGCGCGGCCTCGGGGCTGGCGTGGGGCTCGCTCCCACGGGGCGGGTTTGCGGTGGCGCTGGGTGCTGGCCCGCTCTGCGGGCTGTGGGCCAGGCCTCTGGGGTAACGCGGCTGCTCCCGCGTGGAGTGGCTGGGACGAGGCAGCCCGCGGGTGTTGGGCAAGGCGAAGGAAGGTCCGAGCGCTGAGGCTCACGTAAAGCCGTCTTACGGGATGCGGGAGCCGTCCTGCAAAGAGCCCGCCGTCGGCGCCTGGATTAAGGCCCTTGCTCAGCGGTGTGCGGCAAGCGGCGGTAGGCGGGTGGGTAACGGGAGCGGGCTTACGTTACATGCTTGTGCAAGGTGCTTTAGAATGCCAGAAAACAAACAGGTAGGCCTAATGTTAGATTTTCACGTGTGTAAGAATGGTATCTCAGTCAGTGGTAACATGAGGAAAAGCTCAGCAGATCACAGTGTAGTTTCTTGCACCTTTTGAAGCATCTTGTTGTAGCTACCGTTGGCCAGGGTGTGCTAGGCTGTATGGAATATTTGGTGTGGCCGTGCTCAGGTTTCATGAAATGAACTGGCTGAATATTGCAGAGACAGTTCAGTATGGGGCAACAGTTGTAGGTGGAAAAAAAATATGAAAACCACTTGAATTGGAAATACGATGAAAAATACCCATTTTTTGGCTTCACCTAAAGTTTCTTTCCAATTAGTTTCAAATTGACCAAATATTTAGAAGATTTTAGGAAAAATATCTTGCTAAGGGTAAGTATGTTACCACCTATGTATAGGAGGTAACTAGGGAGAAGCACAATTGGTGCATCAGAGCATCTACTCTGCTTACTCCTGAGGATGAAAAAAACACTTCTGCTTTGGTAGCATTACTAGTAATCATGCAGTGTGTTTTTTCCGTCTTTTATGAGATTTTTGTCCATAATTATGGACAGCATGTTGTATTGCAGTAGTCATTAGCTTCATTTGGCCCATAATTTTTTATATTTCCGTGCTATTAGGTTATTGTCTTACTGGATGTTAAAAATAAATAAAAAATCTAGTCATTTTTCTCCCTTAAAAATTTTGTGTGTACTATTTCTATACATAGCTTATCCTTACGCGAGGATTGTAACTGATGCTGAAGCTTTCAGTCCTGAGGTTATAGTTATCAACCATTCATAACTTTCTTTGTCTAAGTTTGTATTTAGTTCATCATGAATTACTTAATCAGGATTGTTTTCGAAATATGTTTACTTCATCCTTTCAGCTTTTTGTGCTATGGACTGTACAAATGCGGGGTTTTTTTCTGAATTGTAACCAAGAATTTTTTTTAAGGTTACTTTTTACTCATGACTTGATATTTCTGTGATAATAAAATGTCTCTCACTTAAGATACTAAAATTAAGACAACAAAATTTATGAAGACTATTAAGTATTAATAATTCTTAAACAGTATTTTAGGGACTTGGAGGGCTACAGATGTGTACAAAGAGCACATTCAAAGAATATTCTGGACCTGTGATTCACTACACTTCATAATAGAACACCTTATGTGTTTACTCGTTCCTGTGCTAAAAATGTGTGCATAATTGAAGAGTACTTACTTGTAGGGGCCGAAAGTGCTTTTGGGGGTTGGTTTGTCAGATGTCTTGTTTCTGTTCGGATACAAGGCAGCATGTATATCTTAATTGGGTTTTTTTTAGTTAAAACTTAAATGTTAACGTGTTAAAGTTTTCTACATTCTGTTGTCTGGGAAACACTGCAGAAATTGCTTTAAACTAAGATCACCTTGTTACCGCTTTCAGGATTTTCTTTGACTTCTTGGGCCCCTTACCTTATGCTTAGTTAAGAAAGCATGACTTGTTCTTTTTTATGAGATACTTTTTTATCTGAATAACATGGCTTCCTTTCATTTTTTCAAAGACATTTAAATTGTATTTCGTTTTAGTCTATTAGTATTTAATGTTCCTACTATGCTATTGAGAAGCCTGGCTTGCATGTAAGTCAGACTTCTTCATTTTCAAGTAGCTAGCTTCCTTCAATACGTACTTTCAAGTTCTCTTTAGAAAGTTTTTTCCTTGAAATTTGGCAGATTACAATGAGTGCACCAAATAAAGCGCTAGAACTACAGCTGCAAATGAAGCAAAATGCTGAAGAGCTGCAGGATTTTATGAGAGAATTGGAGAGCTGGGAAAAAGATATCAAAGAAGTGGATTCTGAACTAAGGAAACAGAGTGGTGTCCCAGAAGAGGTAAAAATCACAAGTCCAGTGTCAATATTAACTCAGCTATTCATAATGTGATAGTGTTTGTAATAATTGCTTTTTGCTTCAGCAAAATTACATGTATTGACTTAAAATACCGGAATAGAAGGTATGAGCCAACCCGCTGACTTGTTCCTCATCCGAAGTACACCAAAGATTCCTCTGTAAACTGTTCCACCGAGAGAGCTGTGGGACAGTAGCATCTGGAGGTGATGAGGCCAGTAAATTTTTAATTAGTTCCAGGTAGATCTAGGAGAATATTTCTGTCTGCAGTATCAGTATTACTTATTTATTGCTGACTTTTAATGTATTGATGTTATTCTCCAGTGATACTCTGCAGAGAGTTGTCTTCTAAAACTTAACTTTTTATTATACATGTAATATTTGCTATTATTATGTATTGAAAGATTTATACTTGCTGTCCTTAGTTGTTTTGTAGAGTTCCTGAGAACAGCTTGCTGGATGGATTTCTAAAATAAAACTAGCCAGTAGATAGACACTATGTCTAGATATAGGTACTATAGATTCTTCAATACAAGTGACTTTCACATATCTGTTTTATAATAAATTACTTATTTCAATTTAGAATTTGCCACCAATTCGAAACAAGGCTTTTAAGAAAAAGAAGAAAAGCAAAAGTAAAGTCCCTTCAAAGATAACCACGGAGGAAAACAAGAAAAACAAAATCAAGTCTTACGATTATGAAGCATGGGGAAAACTTGATGTGGTGAGTCAGAGTATTTGCTTTTTAACTGAGTCTTGTCCACAGTTGATTCTGTTTTAAATAAGATTTTGTTGTAGTGCTGAGAGTTCAGTCCACAAGTCAGTATCTTACTGTGCTGGGTACTGTATGAACATAGAAAGTAGCTTTCTCCCAAAAAGGTTGTGTTTAAAATCTGGAATATTGAGAAATCCTTGAGTTTTCTATTGACTGTGATCTCATCCAGCAGATTGAATTTGACTTTAAGGAAAAAAAATGGTTTAACAATAGGTCTATTAAAAGGTCATAATTCTAGTAGAATGTAAGACTAAACACAGCTGGCAGTAGTAGAGGATAGATCTGTCACTTTTGAAGTGTGGAATACTCCTTAGTAAAGAGGACTTTAGCAGTAGCGATTTTTAAAAACACACTACTAATTCTCCTAAAGTTTTATTTGTACTATTTTGCATCGTTACATTATAATGAAGGTGATAGTTTATTTTATCTGATTTCAGGATAAAATACTTGAAGAACTTGATAAAGAAGATAGTACTCATGATTCTGTATCTCCAGAATCAGACTCCGAAGAAGATGGAATTCGTATAGATACGGAAAAGGCTCTTGCAGAGAAGGAAAAGGTTATAGCATTATAAATATGTGTTATTTGCAAAGTAGCAATTTAGACGTAGGAGCATTTGTAGTTTCTTTTAAAAGATTGTCCACTGAGACCACGCTTCTGGTGGAAGAATTGCCCGTTTGGAATTTTTTGTCTGTTTTCCTGCCCATTATTCCAAAAGAGAAATGCAGTGTGAATTTTCTATTTCTTCTCATCACTGATTGCAGCAAAGCCTGTCAGAATCTGCTTAATGTATGCTTATGATGATTAATGTATTGGTGGTTTTTTGCTTTGAGAAGTTGGTTTGCTGTATAGAATTGCCATATGGATCAAACTGGTGTTTACGTGAACACAAGGTCTGAGTGCCCCAAACGAAATCCCTAAGAATTTAAGATTAGTCCCTTTATGAGGCCAGTACATCTGGGAGTGATGGGTGAACTTGTGTGTCTTCCTTGCCTTGGTAATGGCAAGTTGGTACTAGTTCAGTTTTACCTTCTTTTGCAAGTAGAATGGAGCAAGACCTATCTCATGCTTCATTGCCATGTGAGATAGATAGGCTAAGTTGTATAGCAACTTCTGTGGTTCTGAGAAACTTCTTTGTTTACAAACAATCACCTAACACCATCTGTCAGTGCGTACTTTTCTTCAGTAGAGTTTCTTAGGGGTTTTTTTTATTGTCTGCATGGGTGACATCTGTGTTCTTTCCCTGCTGCTGTGGAAATTCCTTGATGTATAATTTGCAGTCTACACAGAGAAATGGAGATGTCTTTGACCATTATCATCTTGGCTGCAGTGAAGCAGTTGAGGGCACACGAGGTAAAAGTTGTGTCCCAAAGGAGGTAGAAACGAGAATATTTACCTTGGAAAGCAAAGATGCCAAATCTAGTTACTAAAAACTCAAAAAAACTTCAGTAATTCTCTATGGCAATTTAGGCAGCTGTGTGATGTGCTTGTTACAGGTTTCTGGAAATGACCTATAGATACTGAAAATCAGTATATATTAAAACCATATTATTGCATAAATCATGAGAAATATTTAATATGGGATACTTAGAATATTTTAGTTAAAAGAAATGTTTCATAGTAAAGCAGTATTTTGTGAGAAATGTTAAACAAAAATGTTTGAACATTCTAAAATACGGAATTTTTTCATCAAAAATTAGTAATGTTTCTGTCAATGTACAGTAATTTGCTAGAAAGACTTTTTTCTATTCACAGGGTAATAACTACTTTAAACAAGGGAACTTTGATGAAGCTATAAAATGCTACACTAGAGGGATGCATTCTGATCCATACAATCCAGTATTGCCCACAAATAGAGCATCTGCTTTTTATAGAATGAAAAAGTAAGACTTGTATTGTTAAATCGGTAATACTTTCTTCTTTGAAATGCTACCTTCAGATTTTTTTGTCTGGTTCTAAGTATTGATTATATTATTTATCATGCTGTGATACAATCTATGAAAGATTGTTGTTGCAACCTACTTTGCATTTTCAAAGTAAAATAGGAATCGCCAGGATAAGGAATCTGGCAGTCTCTCTCATCTTTTTTTCCTCTGCTTTCATGCTAGAAGCTCACCATCTTCTGTGTTACAGTGTAAGACTTCAAAAAAAGAAAAAAGAGGAGGAGAAAGTTCACTATCTAATTTGCCTTTCCGATTTAGTGATCTCTATTTCTAAGACTTTAATTTGTTTTGGGGGAAGAAAGGGTCCAGGGGAGTTGGTTATTCTTTCTGTTGCAGTAGAGATTGTTGACCTCTTTTTCCTTTCCTGTTTTGATGTATTCTGAATCTAGAGATGTTTAAATACTTGTTCTATGCCCCTTCTGAAGCATGTAAGATTTCCGCTTCAGAGAGAATCTGTAAAGCTTGAGAGTAAGCTGAATCACTGAAGTTTTGGGGTTTGTTGCCTAGATGTATCCAAACTAACTCATTCATATTTTTGATAGGTTTTCTGTTGCAGAATCTGACTGCAATTTAGCACTTGCTTTAGATAAAAATTACATAAAGGCTTATGCCAGAAGAGGGGCTGCTCGCTTTGCTTTGAAAAATCTTCAAGGTGCTAAAGAAGGTGGGTCTTTTTAAAATTCTTTCCTTAAAATACATACAAACTGTTAATCTATCTGCTTGATTAAAGCTTGTGTGATTTGCTTATTTGGTGTAGGAATTTAATTTGCATTTCCTGTAGACAAAGAAATGAAATACCATATTGCATGTTCTTCTGGCAAGGTAAAATTCAAGCAGGAAGTCCAAATGATTGCTGTAGGTATTAGTAGTTCTAGAATAATTCAGTTTAAATGTCTTAGAATAATGTGTTCCTTGCAATATCTCAGGCTTCTTAGGTAACTACAAAAAAGGGTTATCTCAAAAGAATGCTCTTATTTTATACTCTGGTTACTAGCCTCTAGTTCCTACCTGAAACACTGTTTTCTGATCTTCTGATAGATTATGAAAAAGTTTTAGAGCTGGATGCAAACAACTTTGAAGCAAAAAATGAACTGAAGAAAATTGATCAGGTAATGAGATTAATAGGTGCTTACATAAATTAATACACCCTGTTTAGTTTATATCTATATCAACTTATATTTATAACAAGAACTGAATTCAACAAAATCTCATGTGCTTTTTCTGGCATTTGAAGTTCACCGAGGTCAAAATCTGTAATTGAGTTTCTTCTGGATTAACTAGGATGTATGCAAACATTAGTATAATAGTGGATTGGCAGACTAAGACTGAATGTGTGCCAACATTCAATCAACATCCGTGGTGGGTTTTTTTTTTTAAAATCTTCCCTCAGGTGTTTTTTCTGTCTCCTGTGCTAATGTGTTTTTCAGTCTTGCCTAGTATTTTGGTACAAGGTAGCACTACATATGAGAAAACGTGTGTTTTCTTCTCTGTAAAGCTGAACTGCTAGCCTGCTTGTAGTCCCACTGATTGCTGTGGTCTGCGAAACCAGAAAGTAGGTTTAAGCCTAGCAGAACATAATACTCATGACGGGGCGAGAATGTTGATTATGATAACCTTAATAAATATAAGCTCACCTGTCATTACTGTGTGAATATGCTTATACCTCTTCAACTGTAGTTTTGAAAGTGCTTGAAAAATTTATTTTCAGAATGAAGACCCAAAGTCTCCAGTAATTGAAGAAATAAATGATATGTAAATTGGAATATATACAGACAGATTCCATGAGTCATTTTACATTGTGCTTCAGAAATTACATACCTTTTATTTACCAAGTAATATTCTGACTTGCAGTCCCTTATAGAAATACATTTTCAAGAACAGTTTAGAATGATCTTTTCAATTTGCATTCAACTTACAACACAAGGACTTCTGTTAAAATGCTTGGCAGATTTTTGCATCTTAAAAGTTTAGAATTTATTGTCATTTATGTTACGAAAATGTATAAGTGGGGGAGATACTTATTGAGGAAAAAAATTACATCTTTGCAGGCTTTGTCATCAAAAGAAAGTTCAGAACAGAAAGAGTTTGAAGATGCAGTCAGACCAGAATTAACAGATGAAGAGAAGAAATGCATTGAAGACCAGCAGCTCAAGCAGAAGGCTATTACAGAAAAAGATCTGGTAAGTCACAGGTTCTGGTGGAACAGGAGAGAATTAGCAAAGAAAAGTGTTGTGTTGTGATACTAGCTATGTGAATGTGTAAATTAAACTTGATAATGTCTTGAACTTTCTAAATGCAATGTCCTTGATACAACCTTAATTGTTTCCCATTTTGTGCTCTATAGGGAGTGGAGGGGGATAGTGAGTTCTGTTTGGACTCTTCTGGAGGAATAATTATACAAGGTAGCTTTTACAGCCCAAATTGTACATGATAAATTTCAAATATGTAGTAAGATAAGTAAAACTCGAACTATATTTTACAAAGATCCCATTTCTCTAGTATTATATCCAGGTATCTTGACCCCTGCATGTCCAAGTAGAGTTGTGGACTATTTCTTGTGTTTCCAAACTTCTGATTACATGGTGAAAAGTAGTTATAAAAAGGACTTCAGGGAGAGCAAGCAACAATGACAATAAAAATGTATTTCTAGATACATGGTCTTGACTCACGGTTGGCTTATTGATTTCTCCCTCTCCCCACTGTTGCAATTAAGAAGTAACATTATCAACTAAACCATCATTTTCTTTCTGTTCTCTTACCTAGCTATTTAACTTCTGACTTTTTACCAATATTCAGGTTTCCTATACTAGTTGTAGGAGGTAATTAATAGGAAAAGAATGAAAGCATACATTAAGTAGGTAAAAGGAACAAAAGTTTGAAGAGGCCACAGAAAAGAAATTTCAATCTAGTGCAATACTTTATTGGCAGCAGAGTTGATGCACTGTAGGCCTGTTCCTGGCAACATGGATCCTGTCAAGTCTGAACTGTGGCCTTTGCTTTTTTGCCAGTGAGTAGAGTAGTAACGGATAACACGTGGCTTTATATTAGTGCTGAGAAGCAAAAGATTACTTTAGTCTCTTGGAAACAAACAAAAAAGTAATGTAATTTTGTTTTATGGAGCATTAATTAGAAAACAACGGCAACATTCGGGCCCAAGTAATATTTGAGGATAACAGTTTCATGGATGTAGCAGGATAAAGAAGGATTTGTGCAGCGCAGAAAGTCATCTTGAAAGGGGAGTTGTAAAGGTTTCGGCTTGTGTTTAAATTCAGGAGGTACAGGGTGGCTTATCCTGCACATCAAGAGTAAAGAAAAATCACAAGTTACAGACTTAAAAGTCTGCACTTTAACTATGCGTGTAGCAATTTTTTTTTTAATCCTTGAAGTACTAGAAAAAGTTAAGATTTTTTTCTTTTTTTTGTGGTCTGCCTCCAAGCTTAGATATGAAGAAATATGCCATAAATGTCTGCTCTGATGTGGGTGTTCTTTGTGATCCACCTTGATATTGTGACCCTGTCTACTAAAAAGGATAAGAAAAACTCATGGCACTAGATCTTTCTCAACGCTCTTGTTTTCTAACCTTACAGGGTAATGGTTATTTCAAAGAAGGAAAGTATGAGGCTGCAATAGACTGTTACACCCGTGGTATAGCAGCAGATGGCACCAATGCGCTTCTGCCAGCTAACAGAGCCATGGCCTATCTAAAAATTGAAAAGTAAGTAGAATTGCCTGTGCTATACTGTGTCTTTCTTTGCTGTGAACTAGACGGAAGAATGATCCAGTAGACTTTCACTCAAGCTCAGTTACTGTCACTCCTAATTCTAGTATTCAGTATAGAATAAATCATGTTGAAAACATGGGAGTAAGGGAGAGAAAACAACTCAATATGTGTGATCTTACAATGAATTTCATGAGAAAGAAGTTCTGAGAAAATAAAATAGCATCAGTATGAAATTATAGTTTCTAAAGTTTGATTTTCATTCTTTCATGTGTGTAAAATTGTAGAATTCACCTTTCTCAAAGGACCTGCCCAAAACTTTATGCCTTTTTTGACTATAAAACCCGGTCAGCTACTAAATGTTGCACTGTAAAAAGAAGTGGATTATAACTTCTGACTTTAAAGGGAGTGGATAGAAGCTTTTTCTGGAAATCGTCATCTTTTAAAATATTTTTCTTTAACTCCACTAATGGAGACATGTATGTGTAGTTAGTTTATTTTTAATTAAGCTTTATTCAAATAATCCAGTAACAGTAGGAAATGCATGCTTTCTAGTAAATGAGAGAAATTCCATATGATCATTTTTGAAGTCCAGATTTTTTTTCGACTCCCTGATGGTGTGGTAGTTTAAACCTTTTAAACTGGTAGCATGAGAAGCAGAGAGCTGAGCATTATGGTGGTCATCTGTTCTAACATGATGTGTCTGGGTATCTGTAGAGACAATACATTGATCTCAAATTATGAGATTGTAAAATAGGTTGCACAGGTAGTATTTCTGACACACCACTTGTAATTTAGTACTAAAGCCATAGAGGACATCATAATGCAAATAATGTTCTCAGAGAATCAGAGGAAGTGATACTTTAATTGAGTGACCAAGCAAGAAAATCGATTCTGTATGATAAATCAGAGTATCATGGGTCTTTACATTTCAAAGGGGACCCAAACATAAAATGCAACAGAAGATTATTGGTATTCTTATAAACCTCTAGAACTGACAAGAACTGGGGGGGGGGGGGAAAAAGTTTCCATAAATTTAATGATAGATTGAAGGAGGAGAAGAATAAATGAAAATACTTTAATATGCACATAGTAGAATCATGATCTAATATAACTAAATATAACTGGGATGAGGAAATTTGATCTTACAATGAAGCAAATTACTTTAATGCAAGGATATACTGACTTCTCATTCTGAAATAGTTAAGGACAAGTCACAGAAACTCAGATGTAGAGAAATTAATTCTCATATATGCTTGCTTCTCCTGTCTTGTTGGTTTTTTTGTTTGTTTGTAATGGTATTTCTGTTTTTCAGAAGTACAAAGCTATGATGCTGACTTTCGTTTTAAGGCTATTTAATGTTAAAAATGGACTCTGGTCTGACAGGCTTTAAGCATTAATTTTCACAGAGGAAGTGAGTTTCTCTGTGATAATAAAAAGAGAGTCAGCAGTGTGACATGAGATACCAAAAGATTTGGCTG
This sequence comes from Calonectris borealis, assembly GCF_964195595.1. Classification (NCBI taxonomy): domain Eukaryota; kingdom Metazoa; phylum Chordata; class Aves; order Procellariiformes; family Procellariidae; genus Calonectris; species Calonectris borealis. The sequence continues at coordinate 35,506,982 of NC_134312.1, read as the reverse complement.
AAATTTCAAGGTGCTGAGAAGTCATATTTATATGTTTACTTTTATTTTACATTTTAGCTCAGTGGTGTGTATTTACATGTATATAGGTAATTAAGGTCTGTCTTCATATTTTAATTGTTTTGGGTAGCTCTGTCTTTTCAATTGAAACCACCTCTTTTAAAACTGATTATTAATTTTGTACTTCTCTTCTGCTGAGATATGAAGAGGCAGAAAATGACTGTACACAAGCTCTGCTCTTGGATGCCTCCTATTCTAAAGCCTTTGCCAGAAGAGGAGCTGCCAGAGTTGCTCTTGGAAAGCTGAAAGAAGCTATGCAAGGTGAGACTTTGAATTAGCCTAAGTGTGATAGGTAAGAGATGAGTATAAGGACATCCCGGTTTTTTTTATCTTCTAATAGCAATTAAATCAATTGCTGACTAATGGAGGTTATCAGTGCAAAAGTTAAGAATGGTGGGGTTTTGTTGTATTTCATTGAATAAATATAAAGCCTTTTGTGTTGGTATCCACGTGATCGGAAGACAGTTTTGTGTGAAATTACAACTATTGTTGCTTATGATAAGTAGTAAGAAATAGTTTGAAAAATGTGCTTAAAACTAGGTCATGATATAAGCATTATAATGACTTAGGTAAGTCAGGTGCCTTTAATTATTTTAGAGCTGTGAAAAGAAAACAAAAATTTGCCAGCAATACTTTGTAACTTGAAATGTCTACAGTTTTCGTACGTTGTTTCTCCACTCAGATTTTGAAGCTGTTCTGAAGTTGGAACCTGGAAATAAACAAGCAATAAATGAACTCACTAAAATAAGGAATGTATGTATACTTGTGACTTTTTTTTTTGTAAGCCTATAGTAATAGAATGTTTTCATTCTTTATTATGTAACTTTTAAAATATCTTATAAATATTCCTCAAACTTTTGATGTTTTGGACAACTTACCATTTTTTTCAGGAATTGGCTGAGAAAGAACAGTGGACTCATCAAGAATATCCTGCAGTATTGATAAAAGAAACAGAAATAAAAAATATAGTGAAACTGATTGATAATCCATTACACCTGAAATCAACAGTAAGTTGTTTTTTGTGAGTTGCTTTCTAAAATAATGGGAAAAGTAGAGCTTAAAGTTAAAAACCACTTCTTGCTTATTTTTGTAGACTAACTCTTGATAGATACATTTTCCTGTGGAAAGCCCAAAATTTACAGATTTACTCTTGATATTTTTCAAGAACATAACTTCAGCATTTCCATGTGTGTAACAGTAGCCATGATGTAAGCATTCAGCTTACAGTACCACACACAGGAAACATGGTGTATGCGTATATCTATAATATTAAATGGGGAGGCAACCCCACAACCTTCTCCTGGGTCCGTAGCTAACATTGCAGTTGAGAGTAAAAGGGTCTCCACGTTTGATTGCAGACTTGAGAACGCGCTGGGTAAAATTCCCTTCTTTTCATCTGCTGTTTACAGTTTCTATAGCAGCTGTAGTGGTAACGAGATGTTGCCTACCCATGTCATATGCTGCTGTCACGTAGGGCTACTGCAAGAGCCTTGAGCCTGCATTTTCATCCACATAAACTGTAGAATAGCTGGGTATTGGTTTTCAAGAAGCAATAGTTTTGGACTATGAATTATCAGTGGTTATAGTCAGATTAATGAATTATATATGACAAAATACAATAACAAAGAGAGTAATATCAGCTTTCTTTATGTATTAGGCTTCCTCTTTTAGTACATTTAATCTTTATACATTCAGCAGTGAGTTGTGTAAATACAAAGCGTGCTCATACTTTGTATGGAGTACCGTAGTGTTCTGCTCGTGATGATTTTAAAATGTTTGTTTACCTCGATTAAATATATAATTCAGATGGATAGTTTTAGTAGAAAATGTGTGATTATTTTGATCCTTTTTTTGGGACGGGGGGAAGTAGTATATGCTATGTATAATCAGATACAATATTTTCAGAAATCTAAATGGATTTGTTGTGAAGTAGCTGAAATACTATAGACAATTATATTCAGTTTTCAGTTTGGCTGCTAAATTAAGTGGAGATACTAGTTGATTTGGTTTTTCTTCCTTGTTATTCTGTTAAGGTAGAACAACTGTAGATTGAGCATCTGTTCTTTTAGTACTGCCCAAAGATTGCAGGGAGAACTGTAATGTTGTTTCATATCCATCAGGCATCCTCCCAGTCTTAGCACAATGATGAGATGGTATATTGTCAAAGCAAACCGTGTATTGTCTGTCAATACACCAACAAGACAGGTTTTTTGGGCGTGATTTAAAGCAGTTTGCAAACTGCTGTGAAGACTTATGACGGGATTGTGTTAGAGTTGGACAGAGAAATCTGCCATTTCTAGAAGTCTAAATTGTTGTGTATGTTTAATCGTGTGTATTTGCATCTGTATTTCTAGAGCAATATACACTATGTTCATGTTCAGCAAATGAAATTCCAAAGTAAAAGGTGATGAATTTTTTTTCTTTATTTTTTTTTTTCCCCCTGTAAATGGTGCTTCCTTGTGAGACCTGTGAAGGTGGTGCTAGGTGATGGTCAAAAATAATGGTGATCATGCAGAGATTAAACAAGCTGAAGCATTTTAGTTAGCATGTCCTCTAGTGGTGGATTTAATTACCTTATGATGTATGTAACTTGGTCAACCAGCAGGGCTGAGTTACAAATATTTATTATCTCTAAATTTTAAGTTGAGGGTCAAGGCCTGTGTTGCTGGATACTTAACTTGTTCAGCTAAATTACAAAGCTTGACCAGGTCATTGGTCAAAATATATGGCAGTCCTTGCCTATTCAACCTTAGTAGGGGAAAGAAAACAAACTAATTTTTTTTTTTTTTTTGTTACTGGGAAAACAAAATGCAAATTCTGAGATCCTCTAGAGTAAGGATACACTGGTTTATGAGGGTGAAGCAATAAAACGATCATATAAGGCTTCCCGTAGAATATCATGAAGTTTCCTTTTCTGAAAGTATCTTCCATGTGCACCACCACAGATGAAACTGGTTATCATGAGATTATCTAATATTAAACACAGCTGTTTATCTGGGGCCTGTATATACACTGATGTTGAGGCTACACACATGAGATGAGGTATGTGTTCTGTTTAGAAACCTTTGCGAAGAATAGCCATTGAAGAAATTGATGATGACACACCAAATAGTGATTTGCCAAGCGCTACTTCTTTAGTCAATAACTGGAGGAATTCAATGAGTGTTGAAACAACAGAGAATCTAGATCAGGATGATCAGTTGACTACAATGGACATTCCAAAAGCAAAGCACTTGAAAATAGAAGAAATCAGTGATACATCACCATTACAGTAAGTATAAAAAATTCTGATCCTCTTTTTGAAAGGTAAATGTAGTTGAAATGTAATCTTTATTTTCAGATTACTACATTTGATGAGATATCAAACATATTGTGGAGAATTTGAATTAAAAAGAAAATATTGAAGGAAACTGCAGTTCTTGCACGTCTGCCTCTTTGATCATGTAGTGGTTGGGACAAGTGTGATCTCTCTAGTGTCAGATGGAAAACTAGTCTTGTTCTTACATTTCAAATATAAAGAAATTCATAATATTTTCCTGTATGCCATACTGTCTTCCTTGTGCACTTCATCTTCCCTAGCTGTGATCTTTATTTGTAATATTTTAGACAGATTCTGAGTGGAGTTCAAACATTCTTTGCACACCAGTTGTGTGAGAGAAAAGGAGCAGATGAGAGTGTTACCACTTTTTCCTCTGCTGAGCAGGCAGCCAATAACTTCAGGCTTCCTCACAGTTCCCATGTTCCACTGTGTTAGGTAGGAAGACTCAAAACCTGGCTGGCTGAAACCACGCTGAAGTATACAAGCCACTATCCTAACTTTATCCCTACTAAGTGTTGAAACTCTACTTGTTGTCTGCTTAGGAAAGCTCTGTATGCATTGGCATCATCTCATTGTGTTAATAGTAAATACTTTTTAGGGAATTCTGATTGAAGAATTTCTATGAGAAACACCATCACACACGCACCTTTTCCAGCTCAGTCAGATGGATTTACTGTGAAGTGTTGAAGAAGAAAGTATATTTCTTAGCCATTTTATAACTTCTAAAAAATAAATGGACTTAACTGACAAATTATAGGATAAAAAATAGCTCCACTGTAATCAGTGTTGAAAATAGTTTGTTCATTTGACATGGTTACTGTTTTGCATCGTGAAATTGTGGAAAATGTAATATTTTTTTGCAGCTGTGTACGGTAGAAATCTGTACCATAAAATGCAGTTATTTCCAGAAACAAAGTAGAGAAAGGCTGAGTATATTTGTAAGTATTTGCAGATGTGGTGGTGGTGGTTTATTGTGTGTGTTTTTGTTGTTGTTGTTGTTTTTTTGTTTTGGTTTTTTTTTTTTAGAAAAGGTGAATCAAGTATAAAGCTTCCATAATTTGAAGGTTTTTTTAGATACCTGCTTGCACTAAAATACATTATTTTTAAAAAATTTTGATAATATTTTAGATTTTTAAGGAATTAAAAGATCGCTAGTTAAGTCTCAGTGTAGGATTTCCTTAAATGTTTTCTTGATTATGTTTCAAAATCTCTCTGCAGGCTTCCTGCTGGTGTGAAAGGAATTTCGTCAGTGTTGCATCCATCCTTACCTGTGAACAAACAGAGAGAAAAAGAAATCAAAAGGTCATTTAGATCTGCTTCTCCAGTCCCCACCATTCCTGCAAATTCTTTCCAGCTTGAGTCTGACTTCAGGAAGTTGAAGGACTGCCCGGAAAATATGTACTTGTACCTGAAGGTATGACACGTAGTATTGACAGACAGTTTCTTAAACTGACATTGAAGAAACAGCACAAACTTTGGTGGAAAAGGTAGCTATGTTTAGAGTGTCTTTAACCACGTACAATAGTCCCTTTCTTTGATTGCCTTCACATAATACTAAGTAACTTGATCCACATCTGAGTATTTCTCCTCTTGTGCCTGACTTTTCACTTACCTCACTTTGAGTGCAGTCTCTGCATAATCTGTCTCTTCTTTCAAACATAGGCCCTGATTCTGTAAACACTTAAAAACATTAGTAATGTTAAATTCTAAATTTTCAAATGAATGCTTCTAGGGTAATTAGACATAGCAGCATTCTTACCTCTTTAAACTGAAGAAATGCTAGAAACACATCAGTCTACTTAATGTGTACTTCTGCTTATATATATTAACCAAAAAAATTGCTTAGAACCCTTTTAAAAAAAGTTAGCAATCACCATCACAAAAAAAACACCAAACAAAAAAACCCCCAAATTAATGTTCAACGTCAAATAGTGCAAGTGATTTGTTTTTGGTTTTTGCATGCACTTTCTTCTTTCATGCACTTCATCATTGTCCAAGACGTCCTAAAAACTCATTTCTAATTCTCAAAACTCAACTGTATTTTTTTGCTTAAAAATAACTTTATTTTTTCCAAAGCAAATAGAGCCTTCGCTTTATCCAAAACTGTTCCAGAAATCCTTAGATCCAGACTTGTTTAACCAGATACTGAAAATTCTACATGATTTCTACATTGAGTAAGTTTAACTCCTCCTTTGTTTTACATTGCTTATTGCTATTCTGGTTTTTGTTTGTTGGGGTTTTTTTTTCCTCCCTAGCTCCACTCTTGGGCTTGAAAAATTATTTCCAGCATGCAGCATTACGTGAACATGATGCAATAATTGGAATGATTCAATTGTTCCTTCTTAAGAAATTAAACATATCTTGAAAAATCAGATAGAAAAGAGGTAAAAAAATAAATATGTTTTACTGTATGTTGTTGAATTCAGTTCTGCTAAATAGCATCAGAAGCTGAATATTAGACTGTATGAAATAATTTTTGTTCATATTACTGTGTATTCTGTTATCACATATAATTGCACGATATTAGCTTTCTATATTAACTTTCTAAAGTGGAGAAATACAGAGGATTTCATTTTTGTGTAATGCTTATTGCGATGCATTCCAACTTTTATTTTTCATTACCTGCTAGCATTTTACAGTAGCCAGTAGTAAATGTGTATTGGAGCTAGAAGTTCTCATAAGACAGGACCTGACAATTATTTTTGAAATTTCTATCCATGCTACCATTTGAGCTTTAAAGTTCATTTTGCCAGTCAGAGGCAGTGTGCTGCTTCTCCGAATTACTCTACCTGAGAGCACACACTCAGAATGTTTTTAGGGTGTTGTTTTATGGAGAAAAGCAAATGTAAATAAATGTTAGCCTTTCTTTTTTTTTCTTTAAAAGAAAATATCCATCATGTGGGTCCTACATTTGGTGGTATGACATGTAAAGGCTAGGAAGTTGAAATTGTTTGCAGTAAGGTAAAATACATTTCTTCTGGAGGGAGACAGGACAAGTTATGAAAGAAAAATACTATTTATTGTTAGTATTTGTAACAAAGACAGTGCCTGTTTACTGTTGACCTGAAGAATGTAACACAAATACAATCCAGGAATTTTCTGTATGGATAAAAATGATGGCAACTGTAATGTGGTGCTTTTTGCTGAGCATTCCTATGACCACAGGTGCTGCTTCCCCTCACACACCTCGATATGTATAAAAATGGTGAAGTTACGGCAAGGTGTAAGCATTAAATCATACAATAGCTATTCTGTACATGAACAGCAGTCAGTTTGCATCAATCTAGGTTGTTATATTTCTTCACTCTTGCTCTGTATCAGAAAGATACTTGCATAAAGATTTCTGGATGTTGACTTTTTGCTTCATGGGTGGAAGAATGAACAGGAAAGGTGAGAAAGGCAGGGAACGTGAGAGAGACAGAGAAGGGAGTTCCATTGGTCCTTTAATTTCATGTTCCTGAAGTCTTTAATATTGCTTGCAGCTACTGAATCTTTCTAATTAGCAGTAGTTATTTTTATATTTCTAATAATCTTTTTCAGGAAAGAGGAGCCATCGCTCATCCTTGAAATCCTCCAGAGGCTATCTGAACTAAAAAGATTTGATATGGCAGTAATGTTTATGTCAGGCTCAGAGAAAAAAAGTAAGTAATTCAGTAGGGTCTTTTTAAACTTAGTTTGTGATAGCGTAGAATCTAGCAAGAAATACGTAAAATTTAGTGCTATTCTTGTTGTTTATTCCATGTAATAATCAGTTAAGGTTAGTTAGTTGTCTAGCTTTTTGATTGTTTTGGAAGTTAATATGAATGTCAAGTAATTTTTCTTAGTCTTTTGATTCCTTATTAATTGTTAAGACTTGAAAACTACAGCTAAATGCTTTTGTTTTTATCAGTGATACCACTGCATTTTACTCTGATAAAGTAAGGTTCAGTAGCATTTCAATTTGTAGCTGGTAATGTTACAAATTTATGAATTTGTATGAAACCTTATAACTGACATGCAAAGTATCCAAATTAGACATTTTTCACAATTTACGACCATTTCTTGGCAATTCTGACTTCACTGTTGGCAAAAAGAATGCAAATGTCTCTAAACCACTCAGCCTGTTTGTCTCTGTCCTGTTCTAAAGGCATGACTTAGATTAGTTTGCAATTCAGGTTGACATTGGCTTGAGTTCATGGTTTATAAAAGTGTTTTCTGTCTCAGACATTTTCTTTATTTAGCACACCAGACAGACTATGTAACAGTGAGACACTTACAAGCAAAACATTTCTCTGGGACCAAATAATGTCAAATTTACTTTCTACAGCTGAGTTTCACTAATACTTTCAAAATTTTGATGTGAATCTCCTTAAAATAAGGTTGCTTGTTGGACTTACTGAAGTGCAAGTAAATTTCACTTATGAATTGCATTCACGCTTTTAACCTGATGTAAGCTTTATCTGTGATCTGGCATTAATGTTTATCTTTTGCATTTAATGGCATAGTGCCAGGATAGTAAACAAAATAAAAGCTGTCTTTTTATGTTGTCAGGATTATATACCTGTTTAAGGAAATGTTGTTAGGCAGCTTGTGGGCATCAAAACAAAGTGAGAGCTTCCCTTTGCGACTTTTTTCCCATCCTCTTAGTAGTTCTAAAAATTTACTCCTATTTCAGCTATATAATCCAACCCTTACTCTCACGGAGGAAGGAGTTAGACTAATTTACCTTACGAGTGTGAATCACAAAAATAACAGTTTGTGTTGGGATTTTCTTTTACAGTTACACAGGTGTTGTTCAATCACATGAACCACATGGGATTGAAAGGTACTTCTGTTGAAGAATTGGAGAAGAAATATGGCATTTTCTCTCAGTGAGATGACTGACATGTAAATTTCTGTTTCCCTACTTCTTTCATGTGGAAATCAGCTGAAGAAGCCTATAAAGACTGGAATTTTGTTGCCTTTGTATAAGTAATGGAACTCTTAAACTTGATTTAGCCAAATGGCAAGTGCCTGAAGAGATAATTATATAGTTCTGCAGGTACATTTGCTTTCTAGCACCTGAAACAATACAGATCTGCATTGTCTTCAGTGGAATCTGCCTAAAAAACAATTGGGCAGATTGGCATTCAGGATTTGAACTGTAGATAAAGATCTTTATTAAAAAGAAAAAAAAAATATTTATAAACATGTCTTTGGTAAGAATCAAATGGTGTATATTACAAATGTGCATGGTTTTTATTTTAGAAAATAAACTGAATGTTGAATTGAAGATACTAAATTTTTAAGGATTTTTTTTATTATTATTAAGGTGCCTAAATCATTCTTCTATAAGGATACACAAAATCAGAACATGTAATGTGCAAAGCGAACCTGAGGTATGATGGCCAAAAAATTCCAGAATTCTTTACTTGAGTTTACCCAAAAGCTGAGTTTTAGCATTGACAGCTGAGATACTCCTGTGAACCTCAACTGTAATTGCAGAACAGAAGGAAGCCAAACACTGTAGAATTAAACTAAAAGTATAGGAAAAAACACTTTTTGTCTTATTTGGAGAGTACTTTTAAAATAATTTGATGAAACTTATCTTTTGGGTTCGTTGTTCCTAACCAGGTAAAGCCCTTGAGAAGCCTCAGGAAGCTAAGCAGAATACCTTTCCAGTATGAAGAAGAGAAAGGCATGAAATCACCTGAAACTGAGATAAGAAATAGCGTTAGGCATAATAAACTATTCATACTGTTCACATGACCAGAAGAAGGAAATAACAGCACTTGTCAAGTATACTGTAAGATTTAACTGTAGTATCCAAGTAGTGGCATCTAAAAATTTGCCTGTGTCTCTAGGCTTGACTGCTGTCTCTTTCATCCTGCTGATACTAATATTCTGTCAGTTTGCTTTCATCCTGATTCAGCCCTTGTGCTTTACTGATGCTTCTCTGACTATGGAAGCCTTCTGACATTAATGCTTTTGTTTTGGTAGTTGGGCTCTTTTTCAGAGGAATGATTAAACAGCTATAGCATTCAAAAAGACTTCAAACTTCCAAGATGGATTAATAGGAAAAGGTATGAATGTTACCTTGTATGTAGCCAGTATTAGAAAACTAATTTTAAAACATTTGCAGCTGTGTAATGTTCTAGTTCAAGTATAATCAGGTTAGAAAAGAAATGTAACTGAGCTACATGTTTGGGCTGGGTAGCAACTGACATGAATGGAGCACTAGATCCCTAAGGTAGCTTCCAATTAGCCCTGGAACTGAGCGCTAGGAGAATAGCCAGTGTTACTGGAGAGATGGAAGAGCCTTTATAAAACACTGCTTGCAGCTTACCTACAATATGATCTGTTACTACTAGGTGTGTCCCGAATTAGTTGATAACTGGCTATTTCTTCCCCTTCTTGTAAAGCACTTCTGATAACGTATCAGGGATACCGCTGTAACTAATAGAAGCGGGGGGGAGTAGTTACCGAAGTAATTTTATACATCTTTGTAGGTACAGCATACCTTCTTATGGACTGTTATGAGCTCTTCAGCGTAGAGCAGAGGTGTATGCCTGACTAGGTTATAGTAATAGAACATTTGGTACATTCTCAGAAGCTGCTGCTTGAAGGCTGTTGGATGAAAACAGGTGATTGTAATATGGATCCTTGACAGTAAAAGCAAGATCATAGCAGAAGGATTTGAAAACTGTAGGCCAAGAGTCACGTACAACTCCACTTCATCTAGTCTGCTGTGCTTTTAATGAGAATAAACTGCTATATTTGGTTTCTGGTCTCACTCCTGCTTTTACGAAGATTTCTGTTCAGGATTTGTACTTAGGGCTGATTGAAAGGAAGCTGTTCAAGTATGTACAATTTGGTGGGGTGCATGGGTGGACCCGATTCATGTTGCTACTGAACTTAGGCCACCAAGATTTATCTTGCAAGTGGTACGCTACTGTAGCCTTTTGCTTTTATTTCTAAATGCAACATCTGATGGTGACTTGCTAAGTTCCTGAGGTTACTTTTCAGTGCATGGAAAACAACGCAAGATGGAGAGCAGAAAGCAGGCATTCAGAGAACTGCTAGCTTTACTTGCTCCAGGAGATGGCAGTGTCTTTCCCTTCTAAACTGTTGAAGATTGCCAGATCTCTGAATTGAAGAGTTTAATGAAACATGGAAAAAATTCATAGATCTGAAGTAAGTCAAGAATTCTTTTTGGGGAGAGAAGGGGATTATTTTTTTTTTAAATCCAACACCCTCTCAATGGTTCTATCCCTGTTGTGTCAGGGGAAAACAGTCTAAGGTAAATAGTGTGAGGCAATTAAACTGTGGAATACTTTATAGCCCTTTGCTATGTTATGGCATTCAAGGTGTCAAAAATCTAAGGTCATGTTTGCTGCAGTGACTGATTCAGACTTGAGTTTTGAATGATTTCTTTACTTATCAGTATTAAATGTGATATTTTTCTAGATGACTTCTTAACTTGTCAAGATAATTTTTTAATTTGCATATTGTCCTCCAGTAGATATGGGAGACACTCAAAACTCCATGTTGTCTATGGATTTCATCATCTAGGTGGTTAGAATATCGATGGAACTGATCCTAGGATACACTTCTGCAGAACATCCTTACATCTTTCTGTTTTAACAGTAGACTTTTTTTTATTTTATTTTATTTTTTTCCTTTCTGATAACTCTAGCTAGCTCTGCATTCATACAGTAATAGTTACATGTGAGCTGCGTTTGTCTTGCTTATAAGAATGTCCTGTGATAGTCAAATGTCAAGATAAAGATTACTACTTCTACTGCTTTTTCATTACACTACTGTGGAAGAAAGGATTTTAACATAACTTGTTCTTGGCTGATTTGTGTCGCTTACTGTGGAAGGCATAAATAAGTATAGTTTGAGTACTTGTTCCAAAATATTTTTTAGAATTAAAAATTCATGGTCTTGATTCTGGTCAAGAAGTTTTTGCTGCTTCTCTTCTTCCCTGTCTTTCTGTTTAAAAATGGGCATTTCAGCTTGCCAATTCTCAAATATAACTACTATTACTGTTTTTGAGGCTACTTGTTAACACATCATATTAATATAAGATTAACATACCAATTTTTAACATATCCTATAGAGAAGTCTTTGAGGCCTAGAGAACCTGTGAACATCGAACTTCAGGAAACTTACCTTCTAACCCATTCTTTTCTTTTACTAGGCAGAGATCTTTCTTTGTCAACGATGTGAATACAGTTGCTTGTAGTTGCCATCACTAGGTAATACTGCAGTGAAAACATCCATTGAACAGTTCATTTCTAACGTCATCAGTTGTTTTTCTTCCATCTTGCATAACTAACAGTTCCCTTGGTTTTTTTCTTTCAATGCAGGTGCACTTACAGAACAATCTCTTACTCTTGTCAACTTGCTGGTTATTTTGTTTTCCTCTTTTGGTTCTGTTATGGTCCCTGTGTTCTCTTGTTGCTCCTACTTAATAATTCTTAAATAATCTGTCCTCATTTCCATTACTTATATGCTTTTCTATTCTGAGATCGTTGAAGAGCTCTTTGTTGGTCAGGTTGGTCCCTTTTTACACTTTCTATCCTTTCTTTCCATTGGCATAATTTGAACTTGTTATCATGATACCATTTATTTGGGAACTGCCAGGTCTCTTGTACCCTTTTCCACCGTTAGATTTTCCTCCCATGAAACCTTACAGAGCAGTGTTAGAACAGAGGAAAAGTAGAGGGAAGACTAAGTGCATGAAGCTTTCAAAGTTGCGTTTAGGTGCTGTGATGTCTAGGCAGCTTGAGATTGCTCTGCTGTCAGTATTAGAAACTAAGAATTTAGAGCATTAAATATACATTCTCCTTTCTCTCCTCCACCTATGTCCCATCTGATGGCAAATGTAAGGCTGTGCCAGTCTTCTACCACTAGGTTTTTTCTTTTTGCTTTCAGTAAATTAGTGCTTTTCTAGCAGTAGCAAGAAGGGCCGTAATAAAAGTGTAGGGCTGCACACTTGTTGACTCTGATTTTCCCCCAGGGTAAGATTCACCCTGTAGCTTTTCTTTCATAGCAGCTGTCAATCACACTATATTTTTCTTTCTTGGATCTTACAGAGCCAATGGTGTTATGAACTGCATTGTATCACCGCTGCCTTTGTGTAATGCTTTCGTAACTTCCTTAAGGTTTATTTCTAAGGGTTGTGTTATTCAGAGGACAAAATTACTCTGCGAAATCCTTTGTTACTGATTATCCTTGAGAGAGCAGGAAACTAGCCTGACCTCTCAGGAACACATCCTAAGTTTGAATCTAGTCTTCATTTAATATTGGCAGGTACAAGTCTGCCAAATGACCTGGAATTGCATTAGCGATTAATCTGACCTTATCTGCTTTGCTGGTTAGACTTAGGGAAGATACAACTTTTGGAATAAAAGGTGAAATTCTATTTTGCACTGTTGTCACATTTCTTAAGTATGCAGTTCAGCCTGATTGCAGCAGTCAAGTTGTGTGGGTTTTATGCATCTGTCTGTTCCTTTTTCTTTGTACTATTTCACATGAACCATTTGTATCAGATCTTTCTCATTACATGTGTCACCATGTGCCGATTCCCTCTCTCTGAATTTCAGTCTTCCTTTTCAATGTGCCCTTTCTGTTTTCCATCAGGTTCAAAACATTGTATTCTCCACTGCCTTCTCTCCCCTGTCATTAGTTGCAAGCAGCTCAGCCTCTAAAAGTGTCATTTGAAGGCTCCTTTTAGTTTTCTGAAAATTCCTGCTCGAGGCTCTTTGTTTCCGAAGGCTCCTTCCAACAGATCTGCGTCTTCAGGCTCCATTTTGTAGGAATAATCTACTCTAATATCTGACTTTATAAACTAAAGCGAGTACAGCATAGAAACCAAGGGAATTCTTTTTTTTTTTCTTTTTTTCTCCTTGCTTCCTATTCAAGTGGTTGCTGAGTTCAGTTGTGGTTAGATACACTGGAATCTTTTGCTTTCTTAATAGTAGCAGAAAGTAGTGTTTGCTTTCCAGACTTCTCTTCAAACTTCAGACCTTCCAGTCTCTCTTCCGACAGTTATTCCATTAATAAAGTTTAAGGTGATGGGGTATAAGATAAATGTGGTTCCTTGTTCCTTCATACCAAGTTAAGTCCTGGGTTTTAAATTAAGAGATGTACCATTAGGCACAAATACTGAATACATTAACCAACAACTGAGTATACGAAAGTCTTCCTTGTCCTGATGCCTGAGATAGGACAGGTTAATCTTATGTATAAACTATTAATTTAAAGTCCTGTTTTGCGGCTACATACTTGGACAGGTCTGTCACAATGAGCTGAGCAGCAGATCAGAGACTAAGTGAGGAAACCCGCAAAAAAAACCCAAATAAACAAAAACCAAGCAAAAACCCCCAGATTTTTTGCTTTTATATTTATTACAGGAATGACTGCTTGTACTTCAGGTTGCAAAGGCATATACTCAGAGGCAGCTTCCTCCCTAAAGAATCAGCAGTCTGTACGACTATCACCAAAAAGCAGAGAAGGGTTAAATGGTTGATTTGCCTGGCTGTGATTGTGATGGGAGAATAGTATCTGACTCCTTAAGTTGAAGTCTGGTGTCTTTCTGGCTATACCAGGCTGAGTACTCAGTTTGACAAGTGGTGCTTGAACTTGGTTTATAATGAATTGCTATCACTTTTAGAAAAATCAGGAACACTTTGCTGACTTCAGAAAAGTGTACTCCAGAGTCTTCATTGGGAAGTGGAAATGCTGCCAACTTTTTCTAAAATAGCCTGGAGTTCAGATTGTTGAAATAAGTAATGAGCTACTGCTGTATGCTGAAGCTTGTGTGTAACACCATGTAGCACATGAGCCTTGAGGAGTCCAGTTCTGTCCTTGGTGTTGAGATTTCTTTGCATTTTGTGATTGGGTTCTGGTGGTTGTGAAAACTAGGAAGGCTGTTACACGGTTACAAATTACTAAATGCAGTATTTAAGTGAAAATGTCTGTGTGTTTTCAACAGATGGATAAAAACATTTTAGGGAATATTTTTCCATACAATCTGTAACAAAGGACGGACATGAAAGAAATGCTTAAGAATTTGCCAGATCTCTGAGACTTTCTTCTGCTTCATCTTTCATTCTTCTATGGACAAGCTTGTATGATTGATTGGTAAAGCTGTCATATCTCACCCAAAAATCTGCAAGCATTAATTGAGCTTAAGGAGAACATCATCTTTGTTTAAATTTTTATCATCCCTAGACTTTAAAATTAAAGTAAGAGAGAGAAGTAGATTCACTTTTTGCACTGGTTTGCAACTGTCAAGCTTTGGCTTGATCTGACCTTGAGAGCCCTTGTCCTGCATCCCACACCCAGTTGCACTTAAAATACTGCTGCGACTGACTTGATGCTGCCTGAAAATGAGTACAGACCACAGCAAGTGGGGTCCTACGTGGCTGGAGCCTTTTTGAGGAGCTGAGGAGCAACCTCTACTTTATTTCTGTCTTAAATTTCAAAGATGATATCTGGATAAAACAAATGCTGTGCAGCTTGATTAACTGTTCGCCTGCTTTGTTCAAACTGTACCTGTGTTGCGCGGTTTGAAGTACAGAGCCCTGGTAGTCCCTGGGGCTCTGCTTTCTGGTTGCCTTCCTGGCTTTCACAGAGCCCCGAGTGAGGCAAACGCCCTGTGGGTCTTGTACAGGGACTCGTACCAACGGCTTGTGGTCACAGACTTGTGGTGGCACAGAGTAAGTCCTCCCTCCAGGGGTTTGCAATCTAAATAGACAACTAAATAGACATTTAGCATAGTCTCCCCACTGTTAGAGATGTGGGACTGAATGCCTGGAGAGGCTGAGGAGAGACTTCCCTTTTTGCGGTAAAACCCTTTCAGTGGGTGGTCTGAACTGAC
Organism: Calonectris borealis; assembly: GCF_964195595.1. Lineage (NCBI taxonomy): Eukaryota > Metazoa > Chordata > Aves > Procellariiformes > Procellariidae > Calonectris > Calonectris borealis. The sequence continues at coordinate 35,491,758 of NC_134312.1, read as the reverse complement.
TTGATGATTTTTCCCTGAAGGGGAGTGGGAAGCCCAGCTGAGAGGGATGAGAGGTGGTACATCTGTCTGGGCTGTGATGGAGACAGGGCCATCAGCTGACACATCATGTCATCTGGGATGCAGAAGAGGATGTGTTTTACCAGTGTGAGTGCCAGCTCGTTCCCAGTGTAATGCAGGAACTCAGTGACTGGGGGGTGAAGAGTAGGAGACATGAATTTCCATTTCACAGGACTCAAAATCAGCGTGTTTTTTAAGACTTTCAATATCTCAATTTCAATATTCAGTGTTTTCAACATTTCTTTCTTCTTCAGTAAAATCTAAAAATATTCATTAATGTTTAACATGAGATTTGGAGAAGCTAGGAACTGAACAAACCCCACTTGCCCTTTTTTGAGCCCTAGGTCTGTTTTTAGTAACTTCAGCTAGCTTTCCTCTCTCAGAATTTTGTCCTTGTGTTTGTCCTTTCATGCTTTTGCCTGTCACGTACTGGGTTTATGTGAAGCTAGCTGTACTAAGGAGAGATTCCTGCGGTCAATGTTCCCATTATCAGATTTTGTCAGAACAGCTCTGCTGGTTCAGAAGCAAAGAAGAAATTTGGCTTGATCAGGATACCCATGTGCTGCATATGAAACACCCAGAGTCTCTTCAGCTCTATTCCTACCTGGTTTGTGCTGATAGAATCATGAAGCCACTGTACCACACCGCCAGAGCTCCAGCCTCAAGTCATTTCATAAGGCTTCTTTCTCCAACTGCGTAATGCCAATGCAAAATAACATTATAGGGATCAGCTGCTGTGTTTGGAGTCTGACTAGGGGTCTTGTTTGTTCCTGTTCAGCTGCCTGGGGTAACAATATAGGGCTCTTCATCTTAAGACTCTCAAGCCTTAGAGCTTGATAAAGGAAGTTTGTTTATCATTCCCAGTTGCCTAATGCATAAAACAGAGCTTGTTCTAATCTTCATTCCCTTTCCCTCCTCTAGGCTGATATTTGCCATCCTTCAGCCTGCTGTGCTCTCTGTCGTTGCCAGTTCCTGGCTGAATATAGCCCATGCGTTTGTCAGAGCAAGAGGGACATTTTAAATGGGTTGAATTAAATCACAATAATAGACCAAAACAGCATTTTCAGGCGCCTCAATGTATTTGACCTCCCTGTGTACAGGATTTCCCCAGGTGCAGTACTGCACACTGACAAATTTCAAAACTTAACAAACTGGCTATTTCCAAACTGATGAACATCTGTTGGGAGGTTGCCAAAGACACAAGTGACAATTAGATGCCCATATGCCTCTGAATCGGGGAAAAAACAGCTGCATTATACAGCCTACGGGAGCAGTGCTAGATACAGCTTTATTACAGACGGCAGGGACACTTGGACTAATCGGTGCTTGGGAAAAGAAGGGAAACCAGGCGATGAAGTGAGTGACAAGATCAAGCCCTTCTATTGTTATCTTCCATGATTATAATGAATTATCCCATGTTGAGAATTGCCCCACTTTTGTGCATAACCCCACGCCTCAGGCAAGTTCCTTCCTAGAAATTAGTTGTCCTGTAAATTCAACATTTGGAATTTGTTTTCAACTTTATTGGTAAGATATAGCTGTGCTGTTTTATCCTTCTGCTTAGGCTTTTCCTCCTCTAACTCTTACGTTCATGAAGGAGCAAAGCACATTTGATTAGTTTGAAAGCCATGTGGAAAATTGAAAAGACACCATCACAGAAGGTCTCTCTCTCAACAGAAATTGGCTGTGTCACTCTGCTAACTATAAAACCTTTCTCAAAGAGCTAATTTGCAAATGTTGATAGTTTGTTAGTTTTTTGTTTTTATTGAAAGCATTCTGGGTTTGCCACCCCAGTGTCTCAGGCCAAGAATTATTAGAAGAGCTCCCATATGCCATCTATGACTTGAGACATTTAAGAGAGAACGTGATTTCCCTCAGGAAGTATTTTTCAGATAATTCTGCCTGAAGATAGACTGATATGTGACAACCCTGTGTGTCTTTCTAGATTTTTATAAATACTCTCTTTGCTAGAGAAAAGAGAGTTAATATTTCCAATAAATACATTCTTTCCCATAATTGCTCTCTTTTTTAGCCTGTCCCTTCTTCCACCGCCTGTATGCTGCCTTTCTGCACTGGAGCTCTGCCATGAGTCTCCTGCTTAGCCAAGGCATTTCCTGATACACCCACCTGTCTTTCAGAATATCGAAATGGGCCTCACCTGTAGTTGGAGGATGCTGTCCTTTAAAGGCTTGCCAGCTCTCCTGAGTATCTTTCAGAGCTGCCCCACAGGATTCCACCTACCAATTCCCTGAACAAGCAGCAGTCTGCTTGCCTGGAGTTCCGGGTCTGTGCTGTGTTGCACTCCTTTCTCCTTCCCCATAGGATCTTGGACCCCACTATTGTGTGGTCACTACAGCCATGGCTGCCACTGGCTGTCACATCCCCAGCCAGCTCTTCCTTGTTGGTGAATAGCAGATGCTGGAGAGCATTGCCCTGCTTGGCCCACCTAGCACCTGTATCAAGAAGTTCTCCCTGACACCTCCAGAAATCTTCTTCAACCCTTGTGTCCTGCTGTGTTGCCCCAAAGAACAAGGGTCTGTGATACAGAAGGTTGAGCTGTTTAAAGAAGTCTTTGTGTTTGCCCTCACCCTGATCAGGTGAGGTGGCACCCTCCCACTGTGATGCCACCCTCACCAGTCTCTCCTGATCCTGACCCATGAGCCTGCACCCGGCCCATCACCCATCCCATGGAAACGCTTTGCACCTCTGAGCTGCTGCTTTGCACAGAGGGCATCTCCTCTCCTCTTCTTCACTGCCTGTCTTACCTGCAGAGCTGATACCCGTGCGGGCAGTCCCAGCAGCTCTCCAGTCCTGCAGTCATGCCACAGCCCCGTGACCCCACAGGAGAGCTCATCCCTCTGGATTGTTTCCCAGGCTGTGCACACATGCACTTCCATACTGGATGGGGGATGCCTCCTTTCACCCTCTTTATGTCTCTTGTTCTCATCACCCTACACACTTATCTTTATTAAGCACGTCAAATTTGACTAGGCTTGGTTTAAAAAAAAATAAAATTAGTTTCCTTTTACAGACCTCAAGTGTTTGTTTAGGTGCAAGCCCAAATTTAAGTCTTTCTCCACGTTAAGTTCCTCACTTCGGTCTATAGCTGCTGGCACTCAGAAAGATAAACATGATCAAAAGTTTCCCAAAGTGAGGACTGGTGCGGGGCGTCAAGCTGATGTGAAGCCTCTGTCATGTCACCATGTCACATGCCTGTACCCCTCACTCATGTCCTGTCACTGCTGCCCAAGAAACAAATCGTCAGCGTGTGAAATTGCAATGCAATGGTGGAGCTGGAGTCTCTGCCCTACACAGGAGGTGGAGCATCTGAGGCTTTCAGAGATAATTAGGAGGACTGTTGCCTGACTTTAAAGATGAGATTCTCTTCATTAGCCAGAGAAGGTAAAAATGTTTTCTCCTGATGGGGAAGGCAGCTGTAGGTCTGGGGGAGAATTGTGGTGGAAGGAGGTGTGCTGAACCTCTCAGTGGGGCAGGAGGTTCTCGTAGGAGCCAGAAAACTGAGAATTAAGAGGGACAAACCTCAGACAACTTCTGGGCTCATGTTATAGCTAAGAGTGCTACTCATTGAAGATGATTGTATTTCATGAAATTTGCATGAAATATCCTTTTCCCTTCCTAATTATAGAGTTGGTATAATGATTCAAGAATATCTACAGACTATTTATGAAGTGAATTTTGTGAAGGCAAAGCTATGAACTGTATTTGATTTGTTTAATTTATTTGACAAGCTTTGAGTCTGACCCAGCTCAGGGGCAAAGAAATGCTGGCAGGGAAAGAGAGCACAAGGCCTTTATCTTCACTGAATTATTTCTGCTAGCAAAGAAAACCTTTGGCTCTTCAATTATTTCAGTCCCAGCCTGATGTTTATTTCCTATCACCTAGTCCTGGATCATCTGACTTGTCATACAGAATCATGGTTGCTTTTCCTCTTCAACCTAATGCTAAAAATGAGAAGCTCAACTCCCCTCCTTGCCCGACAGCCTACTGACAAGGCGTGTTTTGACAAGAAATTTTGGAACGGCACAGAATTGCCATGAAATCCAATATCAGGGGCAAATGATCACCCCTGACAGCTAGGGCACAAACTGGAAATAGGTCTTCCAGGCTAACATGCCTTGGGACACCGCTGTTGCTATTAAAGAGTAGCACAAGACGGTTAGGCACTTGGAGAGTGTGAACACCAGCATAAACAGATAGATAGAAAGAGACAGTAGTGGCCAACCCTTGGCTCATGGGCAGCTTTTCTTCCCTGAAATGACTTGCTGGCACTATTCAGAGTCAAAGGAAATAAAAAAAGTTAAAAGGCAGCCACAGCCTTCTGCTCCAACAGGAAGAGCAAAGTTTGCCACAACGCCTTGCTGTTTCTGCCCTGATTTATCCCAGAATCATTGAGATGCCACGATAGCCGATGCAGAGATTTTTTCTGATTACTGATTCATCCTCTTAGAAAATGTAAAGTGTGTGTATTGATTAATGGATAAATGGGATGCATTGGCTGTCCTGAGCCTCTGGGATCATCCTTCAATCATGGAAACAATGCTCTTTCTTAACAGAGTATGAGCAGAATTGCAAAGTCGAGCACTCAAAAGGCTCAAAATGGCAGTTATGCCCTAAGTGGTACTTAGCCTTTATTCAGCCCATTTCTGTATTTTTCGTATCATGGTATAATCTTTAATTACATGCTACACCCAATTTCTTACCTTCTAGCAGCAGGACTCAAAATGTATTTATCCTCCTGTAGTCAGTGGGTTCTTTCAAAGACTATAACTTTTTTCCAGGAAGATTTTTGGTGCCAGTATTTAGCTGTCGAGAGGGCAACCTGTCACTTCTGCAGCACGGTTCATGCTTTTAAGCTTTTCATAATACAGCTGCGCAAAAAAAAAAATCTAACAATGAATTGCAGCCACAGGGAGGAAAGTAAAGTGAGACTAGTGCCTCTTGTTCAGCTGGTTGTTAAAAATTTCACGATAGCATCGATGACACCCACACACACAGTTACTCTGTTCTCCCTGTTGAAGTACTCTTCTGTTTCCTGGCTGTTTGGCACCAGAGAGGCAGCTGTATGACAGACAGACATACCTCTGGTGTGCTGGTTCAGCTGGACTTCACGCCACATAGTATTTGCTTTATGTTGGACAGACTGGGAATGAAAAATAACTGTAAAACCTACAGCATCAATATATTTTTTTATTAATTTTTTGAGTGCTTTGCTCTTACAGACTTATATTGTTTTTCTTCCAGTTCAATTTTTGTTGTTCTTACTCCTCTAATTTTCCTTCCTACTTTTATTCATAAGTGCTAATTAACTGTGCCTACGAGCTGTAACACTTTCCTAATGAACAAGCTATGGGTTTTGTGAAAGTACCTCAAAAGACATGGAAAGAACCGCTTCCAGCTGAGCCAAACCCAGCACATCCCCTCGTGTCAGCCAGACAGGGAGAGAGCAGCTTCGTTTAACAGCCTTTTGGAGAGCTGCCGATGCTGTGCAATTAAAAGAAAGCCTGCAAGCAGCAACGTTTCGGTGCTCAGCCGTGGCAGCAGCGAGGGGGCGAGTGCCTTGCTGCGAGCTACGCAGGTGAGAGCGTGCCAGGAGGAGAGGTGCTTCCCAGGAACCTGCTGAAGCTGCACCGACTCCAACTCACAACATCGTCCTCTGACCTTGCCTGAAAATACACCACATTCAAGAAAAAAGAAAAATGTCTGAGGACAGAGTCATAGGAAAATGTTGCAGGGAAGAGCCAGCTCAACAGGAATATGTGGAGTTAATGTAATCGGAGGTGCATAGGAGTGCCTTCAGATGAAGGAGACTTTAAATGGAGAGGAAGGATTAGTCCTTTCTGGGAAAAGGCAAAATGGGAGAAATGCCTCCACACTAACAGCGAATGAGATGGGTCTGCATTTCCATCCCTTCTTTTGTAGGCAGAGTCAAAACCAAAATAGCTCTTTTACATTCTGCAACATAATAGCCAAAAATGGCACTAGGAAGAAATAATCTAATTCATGCTGTTTCCTTACTTTTTATGCATTTTTGATGAAAGGCCCCATGTTGGACTGTCTTTACAGTGTTAGCATAAATACAAGTAATGGGAAAGAGAGAATAGAAATTGACTTTCATTTGGATAAATTAAAATCTTTTAATATAATACCAAGTGGAATTGTTGTTATGGATCAATGTGTAACAGAGAAGAAAAAAAAGGATGTTTGATTTGCAGAAGTTCCTGCTTATCCTTCATGGCAAAAGAAGCAAATGCAGTTTTATTGCATGAAGGAACAATCTTCAACTGGCTTGAACTATTATGCACTCCATTTAGCCCAGAGGCTAAATGAGACATGCAGCAAGAATGAATGTTATGTAAAAACCGTCGGAAAAGGACCTGGGGGTGCTGGTTGACAGCTGGCTGGACATGGACTGGCAGTGTGCCCAGGTGGCCAAGAAGGCCAATGGCATCCTGGCCTGTATCAGAAATAGTGTGGCCAGCAGGAGCAGGGAGGTGATCGTGCCCCTGTACTCGGCACTGGTGAGGCCGCACCTCGAATACTGTGTTCAGTTTTGGGCCCCTCGCTACAAGAAGGACATGGAGGTGCTGGAGCATGTCCAGAGGAGGGCAACAAAGCTGGTGAAGGGCCTGGAGCACAAGTCTTATGAGGAGCGGCTGAGGGAACTGGGGTTGTTTAGTCTGGAGAAGAGGAGGCTGAGGGGAGACCTCATCGCGCTCTACAGCTACCTGAAAGGAGGTTGTAGCGAGGTGGGTGTTGGTCTCTTCTCCCAAGTAACCAGCGATAGGACGAGAGGAAATGGCCTCAAGTTGCGCCAAGGGAGGTTTTCATTGGACATTAGGAGAAATTTCTTTCCTGAAAGAGCGGTCAGGCCTTGGAACAGGCTGCCCAGGGAAGTGGTTGAGTCACCGTCCCTGGAGGTATTTAAAAGACGTGTGGATGAGGCGCTTAGGGACACGGTTTAGTGGTGGGCTTGGCAGTGCTAGGTTAACAGTTGTACTTGATGATCTTAGAGGTCTTTTCCAACCTAAACGATTCTATGAAAATAGGCATAGGTTAGGGGAAAGCTGCAAGAATGAAGCTGCATGGGGCTGAAAAATGCCTTTCCTAAATTTCTCCGTTTCTTCCACTTTGCCTGCAGAACAGGACCTGGAAGAAACCCAGAAACAGCATCTCTCAGGCTGAGCTCGCTCTTCAGTATGGAGAGCAGCAGCTGTGCCATGCAGCAGCAAGGAGGGAAAGGGAGAGCTGGTGGGGTATAAAGGAGCACCGGGACCCCCTCCTTGGCTGTCAGACCAGTGTCTGACTTTTTGTACCCCCACACTTGTTGAAATCACAGCGATTCTTCCTGTGGAAAGGCGAGTTTGCTAAACACAAAGAATGAATGAAAAACACGGCTTTCAGGCACAGAGCTGTATGTCACACATTCCCCTCACCAGCTGAGAGTATCCAATAGCATATGCAACACACGTATTTCCCGTCTGTGGTTTCAAAATCGCTTTTCCTCAGTTAAATCCACCTTGTGAAAACATGACAAATATGAATCTTTCATGATTCTTCGGTGCTTCTTTGGACTTTACACTACATTCTTGTTCATGACACAAAGCAAAACAAGGTTAGAGCAACACTGATTTTTCCTGTGAACACAAATGGAAGAAAAGCAAAGCGATAAATAGCTTTATAGAATAGCTTCCACCAAAGGGGTCTTTATGCCAAAGAAAAAAAGAAAGATGAGGTTAAGAGTGTGTGGTCACACCAAAAAGTACACTGTGCCTTTCTGTTTGATTGGTAGGCTGTGCTGCAAAAGCCAGCATTAAACCTGATTTAGAAAAGAAACACATAGGGAGGAATATCTAGTCAGAATAACCTGACTGCCAGCCTCATGATTACATCTGTAGCCTGTAATTTTTTTCTAAATAATCTTTAAGAACAAGAAATATACAAAAAGTATGAAAAAAAAAAAAGGATAAAAGCGCCCACAGAAAAACTGACATAACAAAAACAGCAACAAAAATAATAAAAGTAAATCAGGCTGAGCACAGTGCAGTGTGCCCAATAGCCAAGGCTTTGAAAGTAAATTAGGGTAAAAACAAAGTCTGGCTTTTTCCTTTTCAAACTGTTCTACACTCAGCCTTCTCGACTTGTACAACTTGCACTTGTGAGCACAACTATTGCTATTTTACATTCTTATTTAAGAGGGCTTTTTATCCCAAGGCATTAAAATTCCAATATTCCTGCTGGAGTCTCTCAAGTTGTTTAATAATTCTGTGGTTTAATTATTGAAAAGATTGCAATCTACATTCAGTAAGTGCAGCAGCTTGTTGGTGATTTGAAGGGTGTGATGTATGTGTATTCTCAGCAGTAGAGGAAACATAAACAGTCATCAGTCATGTTGGCTCCTCCACATAAAACAATGATGGGGAGAAAGGTTTTCTGGAGGTCTAACAACCCAAAGAGGATTTGGGACCCAAATTACTGTATCAGATCCTCTTCTTCTCTTCCCCCCTACGAGGCAGAATTTCTTCACATCACTTTCTGTTACTGAATTTTCACAATCATCTTAAGTTCCTCACAGTGGATACATGCAGACCACCAAAACCTGGGCAGGATAGAGTTGCACTTACCTGATGCTGAAATCAGTTTGGGATATTCCTTCATCTCTCCTACCAATAGGGTCTGATCCTTTAGTTTAACCGTACCTCGAGGGAAAACTTGATGCCCCTATGTACTCCCTAAGATCACAGCGGATGAGCATCGAAATGGGAAATCCTGGTTCAAGTTCCTTTTTCCATCCATATAGCACAAGCCAGTGCCCTAGAACATCCTGGGACAGTGGGTCCTAAATCCCTCTGAAAATTCCACTTTGCATGACCTAATTAGAGGTCATGTTTTACAATCAAATTCCTGGTTTATGTTAAAATAGGAATTGAAATGCCCCAGATCTCCTCCTTACCATTTGGTAAAAGGAATTTCTCTTACTCACATTTTTGCATGCAAAGGGCAGCACCTTCAATAAGCAATACTGTTGGAGCCACCTTTCTCCTCCTGCCACCTGAAGATTACTGTACAGTCTGGTGGGGTAGAGCAGAAAGTGTAAACTTGGGCAGATGGAAAACCTGATTTCAGCTTTATACCATCCCTGGTAGGTTTGCCCTGACTATTGGCTTATTTACTATGTCAAACAGAAGACGTCCTACCCTGACATCTTTTTAGAATGAGAAAGAACCCCTATAAAGGTGGTTTAAAGGCACTGAGCGTTAGCAGGAAAATAATGATTGTAAATCCCAGGCAGAGACAGGAATCTCAACCAAGTGCAGTGTTAGGTGGTGCTGCCTTCAAGGAAGTGGAGCTTAAGATGTGCCACTTTCTACACTTTTTAATAGTTGTTTGAGAAGTTTCTCTTCTCTTGCTGCCCAGACAGGACACAGACTGGTATATACTCATCTAATAGACAACACAGAAAATACTGTCTGCATGGGGAAATTGTGCATTACAATTCAAATTTACAAGAAGATAGGACTACCAGTCACCTCAAGCACGTTCAGGGCATAGATCATTGTCTATTTTGAAAAGATGTGGAAGAATATGGTAGAATACAAAGATACAAAACTTGATCTCTGTCCAGCTGCTGAGAACAAGTTTCATAACTAGTTTACAACTGCATAAATACTAGATTGATTGCTACAGCAGCAGTCTCCAGCATGTGGGCCCCATATCACGTGTAAAGTCCTGTGCTAAAAATGAGGCTGCTGATGGAAAACAAAACATGATGTTACCTGCAGAACATCCCCTTGCCCAATATTAGCTGTAGCTGCAGCAGTTGATCTTGGTGTGCATGCTGGCTTTCTGGCTTGGCTGTGTATCACACTCTCTTTCCCTCCCATCTCACTCCTTCTTCCTCCTGTGGAAATAAAACCCAGATTCAGGGGAAAAAGAACATACAGCAGCTTCCAGGCAGATCTCCAGTCTGGATGGTCAAATCCCAAACTACCAGGTTGTGGTGGTCCTCTGCTGGAGAGCCTGTTAAAATAAATAATTTTCTTAGGGAAATCGCTGAGGTCTCCACTTGTGTTGTAGCACAAAGTCCACATTCCCAGGGTAGATTCCCACATCTATCTCTGATAACAGAGAAGGAACAGGGTTGACAGAAAACCGACAATGTGCTGGGGACAAGAGTATGTGTTGCCCAATGTGTTTTTAGGCACAGTAGGAATCCATGCACAGACATAAATTATCAGAGAGAAAATGCCTTGGCATCAAAGCCACGTTCAATGCGTGGGAGAGCCTCAATGCCAGCTCAAATATAGCACAGCGAGCAGATGTCTTTACTACAGTAGGCATACTTAGACCTCCCTGGATTCACAGCAACAGTATAGAATTACAGTCTTTTTCATTCAAAAATTATAGCAAAAATCTGTGTTGCCACTCACCTTTTATATAAGACGGGAGGCTACAACACTCACCCACCGTGAGAGATCTGCAGTAAAGACAGAAAGGAACAGGAGAAATTAAAGGAGGAAGGAAGCAATTTCCATTCTTCCTCTTCAAGCCAGGTTTCCTTATGTGGAAGGATGCAAAATTCCTTGAAGCCAAACTCAGGAGGTGTAGACTGGACAGGGAGGCTACAAGATAGGTGAATAACTGGATGGGCCTTCAAGTTTCAAAAGTAGTGATAAATCACTTGAAGTCTACTGAGTGGCTGGTGTTCCTCAGTGGCTGATTGTTGTGGCATACATGCACAGCCTTTATCATAACAGGGCAGCCCTACCATCTCTCTCTCCATTGCACCTCTCTCCATTGCCTCTCTTATATCTTCCTTCCGGCAACGATCACACGTCTGCTCACAATTCCCTTCACCTGTTTCTGCTCTTGAATCAGCTGGTACTCATTAGGCCACCTCTTAATTCTTCTCCACATCTCCCCCTTTTTTGTTTATGATTTTGTAGCATTGCCAAAGTCCTATCCGAAACTCCCGATTCCAGAATTCTTCTCCACAGCTGATAGTGGGGCCAATACTATTCAGTGTCTTCACCTGGACAACACGGTGGAATGCACAATCAACAGGATAGTGAATGGCACAAAATGGGGATAGCAGTTGACACACTGAAGGGCAAAGCTGCTGTTTGAAGACACCTCAACAAGCTGGAAGAATGGACTGGCAGGAACCTCATGAAGTTAAGCAATGACAAATGTAAAGCCCCTGGAATGGAATAAGCCTATGCACAGACTCTGCATTGGCTGGCTAGAAAGCACTTTGCAGAAAAGGACCTGTGAATTGTTGTCCTGATGGACAACGAGTTGAACCTTGAGTCAGCAGTGTGCCCTTGTGGTGAAGAAGGCCAGTCTCATAAGGTATTAGCAAGAATGCAGCCAGAGGTCGAGGGAATGATTCTTCATCTCTATTTAGCAGTTATAGGGTTGCGTGTGTCCTACTGGGTTCATTTGTGGGCTGTAAAGTACAAGAAACATCAACAAACTGGAGCGAGTTCAACAGAAGGCTCCCAGGCTGGCTGGGGCTGGAGCACTTGACCTGTGAGGAGAAGCTGAAGGACCTGGGCTGGTTCACCTGGAGGAGAGGCGGCTTTGGGGGCACTTAATTGCTGCCTTCAGCTGCCTAAAAGGTAGTTGTAGAAAAGATAGAGCCATACTCTTCTCATAGCTGCACAAAGAAGGTTCTCTTCCCTAATAGGGTAAGAGGCAATGGACACAAGTTGTAACAAGGGAAATTTCAACTGCATATATTGAAAAACATGTTCACAACGAAGGTGGTTAAACACCAAAGCCAGTTGCCCAGAGAGGTTGTGAAAGCTCCATCCCAAGAGATACTCAAAAGCTGACAAGACATGGCCTTGAGCATCCTGACCTAGCTTAAAATCTGGCCTGGCTTTAAGACCTTCAGAGCTCCCTTACAAGTTGATTTTTTTTCTATGATTTTATGATTCATAGAACCCAAGAGAGAAGGTAGGCAACAGAAAACCTGAATTCTTAATGTAATGCTCAAAACTTTCCCTGAGAGAGTGTCGTGGTTTAACGTGGCAGGCAGCCAAATACCACGCAGCCGCTCACTCACTCCCCCCGCCCCCGCAGCGGGACGGGGAGAGAATCGGAAGAGTGAGAGTGAGAAAAACTCGTGGGTTAAGATAAAGACAGTTTAATAGAAGAGAAAAGGGAAAATAATAATAATAATAGAAAATAGAAAATAATACAAAATGAGTGATGCACAATGCAATTGCTCACCACCCGCGCTGACCGATAACCAAGTAATGATTGCTACTTCCTGGAACATGCCTACCATTCATATACTGAGCATGACATCATATGGTATGGAATACCCTGTTGGCCAGCTGGGCCAGCTGTCCTGGCTATGTTCCCTCCCATCTTGTGTACCTAACTCAGTCGGTAGAGCATGGGAGCTGTCCTTAACTAAGAGGGTACTTAGTAACAACTGAAAACATCAGTGTGTTATCAACATTCTTCTCATACTGAATGCAAAACACAGCACTAGGAAGAAACTTGACCCTATCCCAGCCGAAACCAGGACAGTTTCTGGGAGACAGAGAGCCCTGGTGTCTGTTTCCACACCTGATGGCATAAGCGTCCACGCCTGAACTTCATGAGTTTAATACCAGCCCTACATATTCAGAGATAATTCCTGTTCCCAGCCTTTGAGTGATAGTCTCCTGTCCATAAAAATCTCACAATTGTGGATGTTGTTTCTGTGAATAGCTATTAGGAAAAGCTTTGGGTATGTATGAGGGTGACTGACAGTTATCCCCACCTTATCAGATATATAAGGATATGTTAAAATGCTTGCTCCCTTTTTACTGGAGAGATTTTCACAGCCCATTTCACAATGTTCACTAAGTTCCAGGGCAGGACAGCAAGTCCCGTGTTAGCAGAGACTGAGCAAACACCAAAACTGTGTAGCGCTGCCTCTGCATCCCAGACCACTGACTTCACTGACAAGAACGGCCGGCTGGCACGGACACAGTGTTCTGACTGAAATCTGTCTGACTGCAGAGTGCCACATGGATGTGGATGTGTTGAGCTGGGCTGGTGCTGGCTGGGGTGTTTCTGAATTCAGGTGCTCCTGGGTTTAGGTGATGGTCCAAGAAAGAGCAGCTGTGCTCATTCAAGAGCTCGGTTTGGAGTGCTCTTGACAAGTGGAAGTGTGAGTTGCTACAAGTAATCCATTATCATCTTTGACTTGTTTGGCTTCTTTCTGTATCTTCCTTGGGAGCACTGCAAAAGCCAAAGTTGTGTTTACATAGCTCTGTTCCTCCTTGGCAATCTCCTTTTCCTTTTGGAAACTAAATAAGTGAGGCACAAAACCTGCACGCTGCAGGCACATTTCTAGTAACCCTAACTTTGCCTATCCATAAAACAAGCAGTATAACAAGTGGCAGTTTTGCCTTCAGCCTCTCTTTCTGAAAATAGCACTGGAAAGTTACACACATTCTGTATCAATTAAACAGCCTACGGATGCCATGAACCAACCGAGAAAAAGACAGCACTTTACTGGGATCTGTGCTAGCATCAGAAAAACCTACAGCCTATTTCTAATCAGGGTTTATTATGCAGTGCCTGGAAAAGGACAAATGGGACAGACAGGGTTGGTTGGGAGCCTCATGAACCACAGAAAAGACCAAGAAGAGTTTTCCCTTCTGAACCGCTCTCCTCTGTTCGAAGGTTTGGGTTCATCACCCTGAGCCTATGGCAGTTTTCCCACAAGACACGCCAAAGGCAAAGACACAGTCTTTTAACGGCTGGAGCAGCTTAACAAGGAGTAGAGAAGAAGTTCAAATCTTTCCTTTGGTCTGAGAAGCAGGGATGGAAAGTCATATCTCATACTTCCCAGGCCGATGTCCTAGCTGTTGTCGAACTGTTCTCTCTTCCTTTCATTTAATAAAGCTTCAATTAGTCTGTTCGAAATGGGATGCAGTTACCAAAAGAGCCTCTTTCTCTGCCCGGTTTGTTAGGGTGGCTCATAGTTCAGTGATCAGGTGAGATATGGAGACTGAACTTCCTCAGAGAAAAGAGGGAGTAGCCTAGAGATTTCACGTGCTGATTGACTCCTCTCATTAAGGAGCTACTGAATAAAAAAAAATAAGGTGCATTTTTGCATAGTTCCCAACCTGGTTGAAGCATTTCTGCAGTCAGAAGTTCCACTACACCCTGACCAGACGTGAACACTGAATACGTTTGCTCAAGTCTTCTTCCAACAGCAAATTTCTCACTAAGACATCTCCATATGGTTAGTGCTATAATATAGTAATGACCAAAAAATCTCACTAAAGGAAAATGATTCATGAGAGTATTTTCAAAAAACATCCTGCTATCCTCATGCCATCCTCAATTATTTTAGGTCTGATGTTTGTAAGAAAAGCTGAGGACTCTCTGCTTTCTGGCAGAACAGCTCTGCTTAATTAAAATAACATAATTTGGAACAGCAGACACAGATCAAGCAATAAATGGTATAAAAATAAACCAGAGAACAGGCTCATATTTGTCACCAAATCTGATTCTTACCTCTTTCCCTTCACCAATGAGATGTAGTTTACCCATTTTATGTGTTTTTGCATTGCTGTTATATGTGATAATAGCTAGATCACTTCATGAGCAATTTTCACATTGCAGAGTGGAATAAACAGCTCCCAAAACATATCAGAGACACACCTGCTCTGTATAATATTTTAATGGCAAAATTAATTCTTGCAAAAATAAATTGTGAAGGGAATCTTACAGAAATTATTCTGAAATAGTGTGCTGCGAAAACTGAAAACTTGTTATATAATTCCTTAAACTATCTGCAAGGTTTAATAAAATCGGTATGTTTTCTAGATGGAAAATCTGCAACATTAGCCAAAAACACCTGAGCAATGTCATAGCCATTTATTTGACTTTGTAAAAGTTATTTCCCTCTTATTGCAATTTCTTTAACTTATTATTGAAGGAGTAAAGGTCATTCCTGAGTTGCTCCCCACACCTCAGAATTTTTAATGGTCTCAGGGGGAACAGGTTTGCTCTCAAGTAATGTATAGCTGTGCCAACACAAAATATATTTGGATATCACTCCTGTAAAGTGTGAGAAATGAGACCAGAAAACTTTATATGCGATACCAAACTTCTTCCAGTCAGATCACCAGAGCTGTCAAACTACTAAACTCTTGGTTCAAACGAAGAGAATGCTCCAAGGAGACCTTATAGCAGCCTTCCAGTACCTGAAGGGAGCCTCCAAGAAAACTGGAGAGGGACTTTCTACGAGGGCCTGTAGTGATAGGACAAGGGGTAATGGATTTAAACTGAAAGATGGTAGATTTAGATTAGATATAAGGAAGAAATTCTTCATTAGGAGGGTAGTGAGGCACTGGAACAGGTTGCCCAGAAAAGTTGTGGATGCCCCATCCCTGGAAATGTTAAAGGCCAGGTTGGATGGGGCTTTGAGCAACCTGGTCTGGTGGAAGGTGTCCCTGCCCATGGCAGCGCGGTTGGAACTAGATGATCTTTAAGGTCCCTTCTAACCCAAGCCATTCTATGATTCTATGATTCTATGAATGCAGACAACATCTGTGATACCTTTGTGACTATCAACAGTTATAGGATGGAGAACTTATTTCTAAAGGCCTTCAGATAATGATGGGAGGCTTTAATCTGTCCAGAAGCTATTAGACTAAGTTGTCTTGCAGCAGAAGCATTTCATCATACAAGAAGCAGCTCCTGAACCTCTTCAGCCTACAGCATGGCACGTTCACACAGCCCAGAAGCAGCTTTGATTTCGTTGTGTGGGCTGACAGTCAGGAACTACACACATGGTTCATTTGTTGCCACAGAGGGGGTGGCATGGCCGTGAGAGGGGGTGGTGGGTAAACAGGCACAGTACGCAGCCATCTCATTTTAATCTGCTTGTGTGTGTGCAAATCGCCACCCACAGCCACAGAATGAAGAGAAAAAGAAGAAGGAAAATTGCACTTTTAGAGTGAGATCCTTAGTTTTTTCCCATCTGCTGGGACATGCCTAGCACCGTGCAAGACCTGATGGCAACAGAGGAGGAAGCCCTCCATCGCTTCTGTGCAAATTGCTGATTGCTCTTACAGAGTTAAATCAGCATGCGGGCTGGATTGCATCTATTCTGCTATGTCATGACATGAACTCACTGAAAAAAGCAATCGAGAGCCATTATTTAATAGAGGGATTGATCTAATGGAAGACTTTTTGCCTAAAATTGTGATTATTCATTCTTGTACTCCCGCTATGTGTATCAGCTCTGCAAGATGTGTCTTCATTCAAAATCCCAGCCCTGTCCAGCCAGAGATATGCTCATGTCTTCTGCTGTGATTTATTTTTTACTGCTTTGTGTCAATATTAAACAAGCTCCTTAACACTTTTGGAGCAAGTTAAGATGTGATAAAGAGAATGGCAGTTTTTCCCTAATAAGCTGTCATTATCTAAATAACTGTAAATGTTGTGCTATTGCTTTCATATAATTTAAGATACTGCAATATAGACATTATTTCGCTATGTGATTTTTAAATCTTCCTCTAGCTTTTATAAGGGCATCTGTCAGGTTACAATTTACAAATTCTATTTACTGTGAAGAAAGCCAATTCATTACACTTCACTGAAATCTTTAAGTTAATGGAGTCACTTTTCTGAAACTTTTCTAATTTACAAGTTATTTGTCTTTATTCATGAAACCTGTGGATACCCAGATAATTTTATTTTTTAAGCCTTCCAACCCTGAAAATGAGTCGTTTCATACACCCTCTTCTGTCTCATGTAACATCTATTAGCTTCTTAAAAGAATCATCCTGATAAGAATATCTCATTATAACACCCAGAATACATTTCCTACATTTGTTTATGCCAATGTTGGGGGAATTAATTTTTTAATGTATGAATATGTGCGTAGTCTCAACATGACTAAGAAAACACATTTACATAGCCACAAGGTACATAAGGCATTTCCTCTTTGACACAAGAAATATGCCTGAGAAAAGAATGCCATGAAATACTACATACAAACTTACAGACCCCAAAATTAGATGTCTACATTACTGTTTTGAAAGAGTAAGTTAAGTTAGGCAGCAACGAAAAGTTACCCTTGTGATGACGGCTGCAAGTCAGTACAAAACTAACATTATTTTCCTTTTTTTTTTTTTTTTAAGAAAAGAGGCAAGGCTAAGCTCTCTCTTTTGCTCTCTGGACCCTTAGAAATAGCAGCTGTTATATGAGCTGGCTTCACAATAATACTTCTGTTGCTAGAGCTCCCATTAGGGACTTCTGGCACTCAAAGAGAAAGCAACCTACCTTCCATCTACCTTCCTGCATGTCCAGGGAGGGTAATCAAGTACAGCATTTCCAAAGTTGTTTTTTTTTTCCTTTACAGATTTTGCTTTGTCCTTTGAGAACTGGATACCTCTTCAGGTGAAAATAAAACAAAATTCACTTTGCTGTGCCTGAGGGGTGGTGAAGTATAGGAAAAGTCTGTTTATGTTGAGTAGGATTCAGAAGCCTGAAAGGGAGCTGGGCAGAGCCTATCGGTTTAAAACTCCAAGCA
Source organism: Calonectris borealis (assembly GCF_964195595.1). Classification (NCBI taxonomy): domain Eukaryota; kingdom Metazoa; phylum Chordata; class Aves; order Procellariiformes; family Procellariidae; genus Calonectris; species Calonectris borealis. The sequence continues at coordinate 35,474,126 of NC_134312.1, read as the reverse complement.
CGTGCCAGAGGTGAAAGTTACAGCTACGTTACTAAATAATATAAGCTGGAGACTGTTCCCTGCAGTGCAGCCAGGTGATACTGCGACTTGACAGCTAAATTCCCTTCCTCTCCCCAGTAGCCTGGCTGCAGGCAGGCTGCCATTGCCAGCTCTCTTCAGTGCTGTCTTGGGACAATGGAAGTTACCGTGTCTGCACCAAAACCATGCCGGGAGCAATGCTCGCTGTCTAACAGCACCTACTCCTTGCTGCTGTTTTACTAAAGCAGATTTATAGCTGTAGTCCTACAGACCCAAGCTACAGGACAGGCCCTAATCTCTTCTCATGGTAATTTAAATCTCACTGCCATAAATGAACATAACATCTTACTGGGAATTTTACTAGGTGATAGAATAGATAAATGTCAAGCACGAGGGTGGTTGTCAGACTTTTTTGGTTTGTTTTCAACTAAAATTCTTCTCTCTTGACAAAAAATCACCTATCCTGCCTAATATGCATGAGAATCACTCAGCAAAACGGACGTGTCTGGAGAAGTTATTCCTGCCTTTGAACCGTTAGGATTTGGAGAGGACCATCTTATTCAGAAGCTTAGTTTTTTCCTCTTTTTATTTCCTGTCTCAGTCCATAATTCCAGTTGCTAGCAAAAGCTGCATCAATGATATTGCACCAAATAAAAGAAGATTGACTTTCAATTTCTATTTCTTTTGTGGCTTACAAACAACGTGTTTCTTTTAAAGGAAGCTTATTTTCACTTGAGTTTCTTGAATTACATAAATTGCTTTCTTATAAAGGAAACTACAGCACTATTGATCATGAAAGGTAGTTATTTGTGTGAAGTTCTATATAAACTCAAAGGATACATTTTGAGATGTCCAGGTTACCACCATTGTTGGGAGTCTGCAGTAAGCAATTTGGGTAAGTGCAGAAAATGTTTCTGCACACTTACTGGAGAGGTGTTGCTGCATAGTGTTCTGAAGGGGCACTGCTAGGAGAATGGCAGACATGAGAATTAGCGATTCTGAAAAGTTTTGCAGATGATGAACTGGCAATATGCACTGGACAAACAGCTTGCTTGGTACAATACAGTCTGCATCAAAATTTCATACAATTGAGCTGAGTTCTATTAATTGGGAAGGAAAAAAGTGTTTTTTTTTTTTAAAGTCAAAACATTTTATTCAATATTTTTGATGCTGCATTTTAAAAACCTGTTTAATTGAATCTAATTAAATATAACTATGAAAAATGCAAAAGATATTTCAATTATGCAACCATGGACAATTCATTTTCAACCTGATCATTATTTTCCAGGGGGCAGGGAGAAGAGAGAAGATATTTTATAAGAAAAAGAGAAGAAATCTCTTCATGTTAAAGCATTTTTCTTCTGCCATTGATTAAAAAAATTTGTTCACAATACTAGCACTGATAATGAGCCTAAGTCTTTCACCCATAGTCGTGCTATTTTCCAAGTTAATGAGGCAGAACAACATCTGGTCCTTAATCAAGACATACCTTGTTTTGCTCCTGTAAATCTGTATTGAGTTTTGCTCTGATCTGTGAGAAAAATAATTAAAAATCACATCCTGCAATATATTCCTAATATCACTTATTTTAAAGTGAGTGTAAACAAACCTTTATTCTTAATTTATGTATGTATTTAGTATATCCATGTACTTACTTATTTAAATCATACAGTCATTATTAAAGTCTCTTAAAAAGGAAAGAATTAGGATCTTCTGATCATGAATGGAAGTTGCAAAATAAACCAAGAGGGTATCAGTAAATAAATTAGTATCTGGATAAACTTCTTGATTAAATGAATCTTGCTAAAAGCACCAGATGCAAAAAAGACAAAAGACTAATTGTCAGCATTAGTGATGCTAAGTAAATGTTTGACTTACTGATTATAATGAACCACTGCTGTTAGTGGGAGTTTTGTGAAAATTGTTTGTTCTTGAATTATTCTTTCATGGTGAAAATGCCATTTCAGTAGCATATTTTATATGCAATTGTTTTGTCTATTGATATACAGTTCATTTGCCCCAGGAAAATGTCTCTTATTGTAAGTTGGGGTTTTTGTAGTATGCAAGTAATTTTTCTATAAACAATATTGATTATACTAATATTGGTGGGTTTTAATTTTAAAGCTCTACACAATGTCTAATTTGTCTCCATTAGTCATAATTTTTGATACATGAACTTTCTTTTAATTGCCACTGAATGTCATTTCAACCTCATAGGCTGCAAATAATAAGACTGAAAAATCAGAAGCTCTTCAGCTAGTGGAAGTCATGAAATGTTCAAGACATAGCAGAGATTCACAAAATGGCATATGACTAAATACTCATAACAAAAAAAAAAACGTCTAATAACACCTAGCTGAGCTGTGTGAATATATCAACAATCTCCCACTGCTAACAATACTTCGTTCAAAAGACCTTCCAATTATATATCTTTGGCATGTCATGCATTTTAATTCATGTAACTGGAACAGAAAAGAAAATATAAATAACTATCAAGAGACTTACTGGACATGGTTGTCGTTTTCTTAATGGTACTAAAAAAAAAAAAAATTAAAAGCCATGAATATTTTCAATGTTTAGAAAACAGCATGACTTTGGTTGCAGATTGTGGCTTGCCATCTGTGTTAGTGCTGTGTACCTAGGAGTACTCCTGAAGAGAAAGAGAGGGGGAGATTGCTTTTTTAGTGGCTCTGTGCTTCTGATATACCCATTTTGTCACATCTTAGTATATAAGGAGTTTTATTCTCCATCAGGCTCGTACTGCCAGGTGTCTCCTGGGTAAGGACTAGCTGCATGATCAGCAGGAGACTAAACTCTCTACAGACCCAGTCAAAGCAGTAGCAGACTCATACCTGACACTTTGGCCCGGAGTATTTTTACACCTGAACCACAGTCACAAGAGGTTCTAGTTCTCCAACCTAAATTACCCCATTACTGACTGTCATAGCTTAAGTTCTCCTTATGGACCTCTGGGGTGAGAAAAAGGCTTGAACCAAGCATTTGTGAGGGTCAGTCAATGAAAAGGGATGAATCGTGATAAAGAAGAGGCAAGGATTAATGGCAGAAACTTGAAGCAACCTATTCTTCAAAAATGTTTGTCTCCTCTTCCTATACATCCTTCTTAGTGGTGAACTAGCTTTGATGGATTTATCTCAAGATTTCACTTTGCACCTCTGCAACCCTCTCTTGGGTCATCTTGCTCAGGCTCAGAAAAGCTTGAAGGAGCCAGCTAAAGAGCTGTGTGCAAAGAGACCCTGCAAGCAAGATATGCACAAATTTGTAGTGTAAAGCAATTGTTGGCTATCACTCCCAAATGCTACAAGTCTAAGCTTTAGTGTGCTCACCTCCCTGAAGAGACACCTGAAGAGGCTTTGCTAGTCAGAAGGTGCCAGTTGGGAAGGAAAGAGCTGGCCTCTGCCTCTGGATTGGATCCTCCATGCTGATGAGTTGTCATCTGCTGACTCCACCCTTCTCCATTTAGGGTTTTATACCTTTCTATGTTGGTATTTTTCCTTTTGAATCTGTCAGCTGCCAACAAACATCATCCCCTATCCCTATCTGCAATTTTACCCTTCTTATCTTGCATGGTTCTCCCTACAGGTTTTCCTATGGCCTTTTTCAGAGCTTAGTTACTTGCTCAGAAGTCTGGGACAAGTCTATACAAGGGGGACATGTCAGAAATAGGCCTGAGCCATAGGAAGACAGACAGCTGAACCCATGATAGGGACGGTCACAGAGCAAGAGGGTTATGTTTCTTTTTCAGTGTGTCAAGCTCATAGACGATTCAGAAGCTCTTCCTCTGCTGAACAAGATATCTTGCTTTATTAGCAAGTGTCTTGCAGGAAGATTACATCTGTGCTCTGTTTTTACTTCTGAGTGCAACTGAGAATAATTATTTATCTATAAAATTCATGGTGCAGTTTAGCCCTAACTATACAGCAGATATCTAGATAGATGCGGTTCTGTATCACCCTCACCCTGGAATTTGGGAATCTGTCTCACAGTTGTACTGTGCTCTTGACTGGTTCCCCATTTTCCAGTTCCTGATATATTTCAAGACAGTGCCCCAATCTTTTTGTTCCAAACCCGACACCGTGACCCTCTCATGTGACAGCTTTTACAGAGGCTTCCCTGTAAATGGAAAAGCAAATACATTAAAACACATGTTGTTGAAACCTCTAGGGGGAAAAAAATGACCCTGGAGAAAGAGTGGCTGCTTGTTTTATAACCATACAGGTGCTTGGGGTGACATACGCGTTTTCTCATTCAGAGTCTAATCACAGCACTTTGTGCCAGTCATGGAAGATTGCTTGGGGTGGATTCGAAATGCCACCTGCCCACCTACTCAGCATGTAAGTTTGCTGTGTGCTGTGCATGGGAGTACAAAATAAACGGGTATTAAGTTAGCATTTTAATGACTCTGGGATCTCTAACAGGCACAGAAAGCAAAGGAATCCCTCGCTGCCTTTGTGTATGGTGTCACGTATATGTTGAACAGAAACACTCTGGAGGGTGTGTGATGGGGGTCACCAAAATGTTCTTTCCTTTTTGTGCAACTGAACGTGCTGAGGTAATTTTCTCAAAAGCATATTTTAGGAGAAGATGTTCATTGTTATGTGGAAATGTAAAAGCTGCAACATTATGCAAAAATGTTGATTTAATATCCACAGTATTCATCACTTACAGAGAGGTCTAATGAAGAGATTACTGACATGAATAGAAAGATTCCCATTGTCTTCAAGCATCAATATTACTAAGCTAATGACTGCTTTAAGGCAATGGCGACCAATGACAACTGGAGGATTTCTGAAGCTGACGTCTGTTCTCGGCAGAAATCAATTACCTGTGTATCAATTATGGTAAATAAAAAAATACTGAGTTCAGAAAATGGAGATGTTGTTAGCCTGACATGGCCCACACAACTGGAACATTTGATTCAAGGAAGTAATATACAATAAAAGAAATTAATCTTCTGTGAATCAATTGTTATTATGTGTACAGTTTCTACAATGTTAATCAATTGTTAAGAAATTCAATCGAAAACATAAGGCTTTTTACAAAGTGACACCTTCATCAGTATTCAAGCAGAGACTTTCTGGAAATAATTAGTTATTTCTAGGTGGGTCTGAATCAAAGCTTCAATCTGAATATTACCAAAGTTTGGCTGAAGACGTTGTGAATATTATCTCTTCTCCTCTGGGAACAATCATGTCTGTCTGTGCATTTTGGAGCTGTCTTCTCTGCCTTCAAATTAGTTTAATTAGCTCCTGCAAACTGAAGATAAAATGGGTTGCAGAGCTGTCTCATCAAGAAGCAACTTTGGTCAATTTGGGTCTTTGAGACCCTATCAAACTCTTACATTATTGCTGTTCTCAGAGGAAAGGATTTTTTTTCCCCCAGCAAAACCTTACAGAGAATAAACAGTCTAGATATTAAGGGGGCAGGAGGAATTGTTTCAACTTCAACTTAGAGATAAAAAGATAAGGCTGCAAATCAAGGAAATGAGTCCACATGAACTGGAATATAACAACATCACTGTATCGCTCATCATGATATCACTAATTTACTGAAAGAGTGTATGTGCAAACCAAAGAATGTTTAATTAATTCCAGAAAAACTTTGGATACAGCTGCTGGTCTTTCATCATTTGGAGCCTGAAGTGAGGTTCCTTCGCTCCCTCAGCTATCACGTAGAGAAAATCAGGGGCCTAGGAGTGGATGTCAACGTATTCTTTAAAAAGCATTGAAAGAGCCCTATCTGCTTTGTATGTGAGGCTCTTCAGGATATTTTTTGATGTTAGCTTTATCTTTCTCTGCAGAGCATTTTTATTCCAGATTGTGCAGGATCTGGAATATATTTTATTCAGATCTTTAGTCAGACTGGACACAGGACTGTCTGTCCAGGACCTGGACACAGAGAAATAATAGCCAGACAAATTGTCGTGGTTTAACCCAGCAGGCAGCTAAACACCACACAGCCACTTGCTCACTCCCCCCTGCAGTGGGATGGGGGAGAGATCGGAAGAGTAAAAATGAGAACACTTATGGGTTGAGATAAGAACAGTTTAAGAATTGAAATAAAATATAATAATAATGATAATGATGAGGAGGAGGAGGAGGAGAAGGAGGAGGAGAAGAAGAAGAAGAAGAAGAAGAAGAAGAAGAAGAAGAAGTAATGAAAAGGAAAATAACAAAAAGAGAGAGAAATAAAACCCAAGAAAGACGAGTAATGCAAATGAAAAACAATTGCTCACCACCAACTGACTGATGCCCAGCCAGTCCCTGAGCAGCGGCCCCCCAGACAGCTTTCCCCTAGTTTATATACTGAGCATGACATCATATGGTATGGAATATCCCGTTGGCCAATTTGGGTGAGCTGTTCTGGCTTGTGTATCTCCAGCCTTCCCAGTCAGTAGAGCTTGAGAAGCTGAAAAAGCCTTGACTCTGTGTAAGCACTTCTCAGCAATAATGAAAACATCCCTGTATTACCAACACTGTTTTCAGCACAAATCCAAAACACAGCCCTATACTAGCTACTACGAACAAAATTAACTCTATTCCAGCTAAAACCAGCACACAAATGCAGAGTAATTTAGATCTAGAAGTAGGAGAGCTGTCATGGAAGGGGACTGTAGCTGAGCAGTTAAACTGGATTACATAGTGTGTGCCATGCATGAAGAACTAAGACTAGTAAAAGTGAGTCTTAAGAAATACTAGACTAGACAGCTAACTTTTAGATGGCTAAAGTTCAGGTAGAATTCATCCCAACTTGGATATCAACTCCAAAATTACAATCCTAACTTAGATACTAGATCCAAAATCACAGTCCATAGTGTCAGCATGTACCTGAAGGCACTGGGAACCTCCCCTTGCACCCAGAAGTTCCCTCAGCATCTTGAGGCTATGACTGCTCCCACCGAGCAAATGAGGCACCCAGTTGCCATCCAGCTTTACACATCACCTGAAACCGATCCACATGAAAAGTCCAGGGTCTCTGCTTCAGAAATACTGCAGTTCCACCAATAATCACAACAAAAATTATGGCACTTTGAAAGAAAAATAGCTAACCATGGAAAGCATGCCATGGTTTCCCAGTCCGTTTACAGCTGTGCAAGAGGGTTTTTTTATGGGAAATAAATGTCAGGTTTGCCTTTGCCAACTGAAGGCTGAAAAGCACTTGTCAGTGACAGAATATGCTCTGTACTGTTTTATGTTCTCAGTATAATAAAAAAATAGAAAGCAGAAGTTAATGCAGGAGGTGTGTGCTGGCAGCTAGACCTGTTCATGGGAGAGAGGAAAGGTGCAGATGCAGCCTCTTTCTAGAAGTCATCTACCTGGCAGTGCTACATCAGTGAAGCACAAGGAGGTTTTAGAATTTGAAACCCTATAGCGGAGAATGTTTGGATCTACCGCAGTGTTTCAGAACATGGCCTACATTTTGTTTCACAAGCTAATACAACTGCTCTATCACCGCAATTTCCCTTCCCCTGTCCACAGCGCGGCTGCATCCAACTCCTGCTTCAAAGGGATTTAGCCATCAGCCAGTTCCTCTGATCCTTGGAGGGGATGGAGGAATGATCTTTGCACTGTTTGGGTTTAATTTTGGAGCAGAGGGGATCCTGATGAACACGTCATGTCACTAAGTCAGCAAGGCAACACATGTGAATCATCTGAGGGGGATTTGCTCTGAGTGTTGTAAAAGCTTGGGATTAGCCTTGCAGGTTTATGGGAATCTGCTTACTTTGAATTTTGGTTGTGTTTCATGTTCAGACGAAACATTGGAACAAAGGCAACTCATCTGAAAGGGCTGAAGGCTCATCTGCCTGTTTTGATCTCAGATTACACCACTGGGCTCACTTGGTTTTCCCTCACAACAAAAAACAGCCAAGTGCCGCTCAATTGCAACCCTTGGTCAAGATGAGAGTTGTATGCCTTGACAGATCCTCTTTAGATCTGTCCTGAATTTCAATTTCTTTCTATCCTAGGTATTTTGATACTGTTGGCAGTGTTGTCTTCTTAATGCCCTCATCTATTCTTTCATCTTGGTAAAAAGTTCATTTGCTCACTCCCTCTCGCTCCCACCAGTGCATGGGGTAGCCCACCCACCTCGTTCACCACTGTAGGGGCCTCCTGTGCATCCCCCTGAGTGCCCTGCCAGAGAGCAGCCCCTGCCCACCCAGCCCAAGTTCTCCAGACCTTCTCCTCAGCCCACTGCCCCTGCAAGCCCCCCAGATGCTCATGCATGCCCCATAAACTGTCACTTAGAGCCCATCCACCCCAAAACTGGGCTCCACAATCACCTCTATGTGTCTGTCCAATCACTCCATTTTCTCACCCTTATATCCTGCCAGACACCAAGAGATTGGACATCGTGTCATCTGGGGAGGAGGGCAGAGTGTGTGGTCTGTGTGAAGGACCCCTCAGAGCCAACCTCCACTTGGACCTCAGGCTGTGGGTGGCACATGTAGGAATTTCCTTCATAGGTTGGTGGGCATGAGCACATCCCCCTCACCAGGTGGGTACCCTGGCTCATGACCTTTCTGTGTTGAAAGGTAGACCCTGGCACACATGTACCCCAAGTGCTTCAGGTCACTGTCACACTGCCAGCTCCTCCAGATCCTCTTATTGAGGCTTTGGCTGCATGTCTCTTCACTTTTTCCTCTGTCTGAGGCTCAACTAGCTCTACCTTCTCATCCTAGCCCTGTCTATGCTGTCTATTCCCACCACCTGGAGGAGGAAACTCAATGGGGAAGGGGTTTTCCTAACGACTTCTGCTCCCTCATCAGTCATGCCTCCGAGCAGTACTGTCCCCCCAACTCCATGGATGCTTCCTAGGACAAGTGGGTGCTCTCGGAAATGTTCTGCTGAGTGTCACTCACCAGCTCCTCTGCCACCCATGTCTGAGCCCCCAACCCTCACACTCCTCCTCTTCTTTTTTCATTCATTGTCCCCCATCACCAGCTATCTGTCCTCCTTGTGTTTAATTTTTCATTGTTCTCTCCCTCTCATGCACAAGGCACAGGATCACCTACAGGACTTACACAGCTCTTTGCCCACTAATGTTCACCATGCTCCAAACACCCCTTTACTTTTCTTACTACTACAAACACCCCTTTATTGGCATTTCTGCTTGTCTTCAACAGAAAAGACTATAACAGTGCATTCAGGAAAAATATGAGAAACAATTTAATGTGAGAGTGAAATTCTGTAACTGCCCTAATAGACACTTTCTCCCAAAACAAGGCAAAAACCTCCACAAACAAATATGCAGGAAAGTCCTTTGTCTGTGCATGCCTTTGGTTTGAACAACAACATACACCTCTGTGTTTTGGATGAATGTTTTTTTTAATTTAATTTCATAAAGAATCATAACTGTTTTTAATGTAACACAACGTTGCATAAATGATGTTAAACATAGTGACTTTACTGAGGTTACTTTAATCTATAGTTTCTTAATAAGTACAAAAAAAGCCCTAAAGTCACATTATTAATTTAAAATGGAGGCTTCACACAGTTCAGAAAAAAATTTATAATTCCCATGTCTCCTTTTCTTTCTTCTTCTTTTTTTTCAGTTTTATAGTCAAATATTTGAATTACTTACAAGGCAAAATACATAAAATTTATAATATAATTTAGGAATCTATTATGAAATAAAAGAAAATAATTTCACCTATTATTACTTTGTCTTTTAAAAATATTATCCTGTATTTCATATCTAGTATGTTCTTAAGTCTACAGTACCTTATAAACACTTCAAAGTTAAAATTAAGCTGTTGCTTTATGCTTCAATAATACTTCATGTCTCATAGCACTAGAACTTTCTAAAGTGCTACACTGAAACGGCTAGGAAAGTAAGAAAGTAAAACCCAAGAATTTCTGATCTTTTGGCCTATTGTTGTGATTTAACCTGGCAGGCAGCCAAACACCACACAGCCGCTCGCTCACTCCCCCCCCCGTCCCCCCCCCAGTGGGATGGGGAGAGAATTGGAAGAGTAAGAGTGAGAAAACTTGTGGGTTGAGATAAAGACAGTTTAATGGAACAGAAAAGGAAGGGAAAATAATAATAATAATAATCATAATAATAACAACAACAACAACAATAATAATAATAGAATATACAAAATGAGTGATGCACAATGCAATTGCTCACCACCCGCGCTGACCGATAACCAAGTAGCAATCGCTACTTCCTGGAATGCACCTGCCATTCATATACTGAGCATGATGTCACATGGTATGGAATATGCCGTTGGCCAGCTGGGCCAGCTGTCCTGGCTATGCTCCCTCCCAGCCTCTGCTTGGTAGAGCATAGAAGCTGAATGTCCTTGACTAGCAGGGTACTTAGCAACAACAGAAAACATCAGTGCGTTATCAACATTCTTCTCATACTAAATCCAAAACACAGCACTAGGAAGAAATTTAACTCTATCCTAGACGAAACCAGGACACCTATTTACTTTGTGTTACAATTTCCATTTTGATGCACTAGAATTACATTTGAATTGTGTCTTGTTCTTCATGAAAATGTCATCTGTTCTGAGTTCCTTCATTCATGCACATCTGCCATCTCCCATTTTTGAACTTCCCATCATGATATTTTGCACAAATAGGAGCTACAAAAATTTGACATAAAGCTTTAGTTTGAAGGTTGCTTTTAAGGAATTCTGAAAGTAAAGTTGCAAAAATACAAGTGTGGCTTGAACCCTAACACTGGTTTGATTTTTACTTTTTGATTTCATTTTGCATGAATTAAGCACAAGATGAGAATTTGACACAGATTATAGACAGCAGCTTAGCATAAGCTTGGAAACCTATAAGTTTGCAGATGGTCCTGTCCCACATGTAAGCTCTTCTGTATTCCTGAAAGGTGTGCCATTAAAAATCACAGTCCATCCAGGTGGGAGGTAGATGCCAAGAGAAGACAGCAGATCACTGCAGGAAAAGAATATGAACTGAACTATGAAAACTCAAAATAATTGTCTATGTGAGAGAGTACCTTGATTCGTGAGTCTGAGAAGAGGAAAGTTTGGAGAAAGCAGGGAAGAAAGAGAAGTATCTTAATGAGGAACGGCCGTCCACAAGGCAGACCAGGCAGGTCTTTGGTAATGAGGATCGCAGGCAGATGACAGCATTTGTCAGGATGAGGTGGAAGCCCATTACATGTCCAACTCACACAGCAGCAGCAATGAACATAGATGCACCAGACAGCTTTTCACAAAGCCAAACACTAAAGCCCACAATCCCTAAGCTCATGAGCCAGACACTCCGGAGGGAGAGGAAGGCAGACCTCAGGTGGGACAACTGTTAATGTTTCTATTGTTTTATTACAAAAGGAAGTTCATGTGATGAAATTATATTGACAAGAACAGTTTAAACAAGGTTAAATTACATCCCTAATCTTACCTCTTTTCCCTTTTTCCAACAACCTTTTATTAAAATCAAACACTGAGAAGCTAATTTGTATGTGATTCATGCAGATCCTTTCTTCTTTGCCGCTGATTCTTATTCCCGCCCAGACAGACAGAATACTGCTCATATTGACATAATTGGAAACACTGCCATTGATTTCAGTAGGAGCAGCATCCAGCATAGCATGGGTGGGTTTTCATGGGATATCCATTGTCACTATTCACTTCCAGTATCATGCAGGCCTATTACAGGAGCACAAAGTACCATATGACAATTATAGCATTAAAGATCAGTACATTGCAGTCACAACCAAATTGTCAGCCTTAGTGTAGAGCAGTGCTTAAAGGGAAAACTGCTCTGTTGCAGACAAATACTTAAAGAATAGAAGTAGCTGGATGATTTAATTGCACAATAATGTATGCAATGTCTGATTTTCTATAGAAGACTATCAGGAATTATCTAAATCATTGTGTTCACTCTAGTTAGGGCTTCATGTAGTTCAAATTCATATAATTCTTCTTTGAAGCTACCATGTGAGTTATAAAAGCTCACATGGCAACAATGCTTGGCTTTCAAAGCACTTTCGTAAAACAGCTGTACAGAGTCCATTTCAAGCCTCGGAAATGAATAGTTATTTTGACAGTCAAGTCAGTGATGCTGAGATACTAAGAACTACTTTCCACATCATTAACCACAGTCTTTCCCCCTTGCTAGAGTAGCTGGTAAAAAAGGGCAGGCTACTTTTTGTCATGACAGCTTCTCAACAGCTCATTTTGTAGGGTATTAATCATGAATGTCTTTTCACCTTTCAAAAAAATGATTTTTGTTTGCATAATGGGCCAGGTATAATGTTCACCAAATTGGCATACTGTGATAGACAACTCGATTACTGAAGTTTATTGAATTTGAGATTAGGTATTCTAACCTTCCAAAAACTTCAGCCAGTTCAAAATGTAACCACCTTCTCAAAAAACACTACCAGCAGTCAGTGTGGACTCCCCAGCATACCTCTTCTTAATAGGAAAGGTCAGTTTAACTGACCTCGTGGACTATTTGCCTTCAGTGGGATCACTGAAATTCTCGTGAGAGCTCATGAGAGCTTTCCAAGCTGCAGAGCCAAACCTGGAGTGCTTTATGAAGAATGACAGTCAATCTCTGAATCTAAGGACTGAAGAGCAAAATTCCCTTCTTTGGCCCTGTCACAATAGAGGGAGGAGCGTTGAATGTGAAGAGCTTTATATTCAGACATGTTCTGAAGCACTGACTGCACTCGCAAATTGGCCTTGTCTGCACAAATTTAAAAGCAGGCATGAGAGTGGACCACTATCTTCCAGTCATTTTCCATCTGTATTATTACCTGTTTGCTTGAATTGATTTTCGGCTCAAAAGAAAACCCCAGGACAGGATAGGTGCTCCAGGATAAATCTGTGCATGACCTGATCAAATGACCTGCTCCATGAACAGGCAATTGGACATACACTGGGACTCCAAGGGCAATCCAGATCTAAGACTGAATCCACACCTTGATGTCTATAATATGGAGCATGAGGAAAAAATATTTTGACAGCAGTCTTTGGCTTGCCATTCAAGTCCTTAGAGCTCTTTTTCTTTGGAGGAAGGGGCACACTTATCTATGGAGCTCATCACTAGATAACAATAAAGAAAGACAAGGAAAGCAATAGGAACCAAAGGTCCGGTGCAAGCTGCACAACGTGCTCAGCAAAACAATTGTATCATGAAACCACTGACATGAAACAAATGCATTTTGCTGTGTTTATTAATATAAGAACTTGGTTGCCAGAAAGAGATCTCAGGGGATGATAAATAGGTTGTCTTCTTTTTTTATTGAGTATGGTAAAGTTAGTATTATAGGCTTAGAAGATGAACACAGGAGATCTGAATTCCATTAATTTCCTGGCTATTGTAATGGTACAAATAAACAGAGTTTTCTACAGCAGGGAACCAACTTGACAGAAGGGTTGAATCCATTGGGATATGAGGGTACTGATTAAGAAGATATTGCAAATGTTGTTTATCTAAACCCTGGCTGAAAAAGAAATGGATAAAAAAGAACATTTGGTACCATTTGAAACATTAACTTTTAAAAGTCCACAAAGTGCTGCTGTTCTTAAGGAGTATAAAATAAAGACTTGCTGTTAGAAGGAGTTTGGGATTTATTTCAGTGAAACATTTTACATCTGCAGAAATTCACCGTTTTCTCATGGGGAAGATTTTTTTTTTCTTTTTTACAAAGATTTGGAAATGGGTGAAATTTAAACTGATAATCTTGCAGTTCAGAATTTTCATTAAGAACTTTCTATTTAGAATTATATGATGTAAGACTGTAGGAGCATAACTATAAGTTAATTATGATAACAGATTTTTTAAATATAGAAAAAATACTAATTCTCAAAGTGTTTGAAACAAAATGTCTTAGTTAAATTAAATTCTATTTCCCCCGGATTTTGAGTTATAAAGAATGTCAAAATTAATTTACATACTTTTTGGAGAGGTCAAATAAATACAAATTATCAAAAATATACAGGATAGAAAAGTGTTTTCCACCCAGCTACACTCCTAGCAGTATTTCCCAGAGCTCCTAAATGTCAGATCTCAACTCCAACATTCATTTCTATTTAAAGACAAATCACTTATTTATAGTAGTTTTAATGATGATAATTATGCACTAAGCAGAAACAAAACAAAAATACTGAAATGCTTACTTACAGCATCAGTATTTGGATATCCAGGACAGAAACCTCATCCAGCCACTTGTTGATCCTCTGAATTCTGAAGCACAAACTGCTATTGTCTTCTGGTACAACTACTATGGCATTATCCGACTAAGCAACATTTACTGACAGGGTTATCATCTGAGACAATGCCTCAATGGTGTGCTGTGTCCATGGGTGTTCTTGGCCTGCTGGTAGAAAATGGTAGCTTGTGATCTTTGCATGGATGACTGACTGCAGAGGTGCCAGGACTGGTGGCCTCACCTTGGAGGGCCGGCACAAAATTCAAGCTGGCAGAATGCAAGTGGGTATATTTGAAAACAAATTATTTAGATTGTTCTTCAGAATTTTTGTGCAAGTGAAAACCCATCAAGATTTAGGGAATCATCTAAACATAAAAAAATAGCTAATGTTTTCAATCTGGATTTCCAAGCCTCAACATGTTGTGAACAGTTTTGAGAGCTGTGAACCATCCCTCTGTCAATAAAAGATGAAGGGTGGGAATGCAAACATTTTCCTATTCCCTGTCACTGTAATCCTTTCAATCTTTTCACAAACACAATGCTAGCAAGGTCATAGCTCCCTCAGCCCAGTCACAAATCTGTCCTGACTTTTTCTATGATATATCTAGACAAAGAATGGTCCCATTCCATCTGTCTACTGCAAAGTGGGGCAAGAAGACTGAAGCAGTTGAGACACAGAGGCGCAAAATATTCCTTTCCTTTTATTTCCTAACTATGTGGATAGGTGAAATATTTGAGGCAGATGGGAACCCTCCTGACTGGCAACTTTTCAAACTTTTTGCAGGATAAACAGTTGCCTGATTATGTACAGTATACAGTGCAAGGCTTCTTATCCAAAGGAAGTAGATTAATACCATGAAACACCTACCACTCAAATACAGATTATAATGCATGCTGCATATGCATTATGCATATCAGTGGTATGTCAGTGAAATACAGAAATCTGAACAAAAGTGTTTATTCATTCAACTCTGAGAAAAAATAAACCACACTTTATTAGTAATTACAAAGAGACCACATGACAAAACAAAATTGCATGCATCTTTTTCACTTACATCTTAAGTGATAGAGGAGCAAAGTCTCAGTATATATTGGGTATCTTTGAATACATCCAGACAAGCAATAATAAAGGATAATATGTTGTGATTTTTACACAGTAGCATGCTGGGATTGACCTGAAATATGTATTTCATTTGTCACTGAAGATTATGAAAATATCCTATACAGCTTTACATCAGAAAATAGTTTTTGAGCTATGCCTTTGAATTCAACAAAAACGATGTCTTTCTAATGGAATCCCACAAGGAGGTAAAATATCCCATAACGGTCTTTGTTTAATTCCATAATTTTAAAGACATTTTAATGTACCTCAACTGTGGTTACACAAGGGCAAATCAATTTGTCCATCTAGTTCTACAGCCTTCTCTAGCACCAATACCAATAACTAAATACTGATTGCTTTCAGACACAGAAAGTAGCTGTGGCATAGAAAATGTTGTGCCATGAACAACCAGAGAACCTTCTGAAAGGTCCTTCAGAGTTTTCTTCCATATTCATTAATCAAGAGAGAAGTGTTCCACCTTTCATGATATGGGGGATGGTGGGATTTCCTTAACACAGTTAGTGTGGGACAAATCTTGTGAAAAAGAGCCAAATCTAGGAATGAAGCTTCACCTCTACACAAAAACATTTGATTAGGAACTGAAATTTCATGTCAGTGCAGCTGAAATAATTCAGTTCTGGACAGAAAACTTTCCGCAGTGTGAAGAGTAGGAAAGCAGATGCTTTGCAGGATTAATAGGGTAACCTTCAGTTTTAGGTTTAATAGGGTGAAAGAATAAAATTAATTCTTTGACTCTTTCTTTGACTTTTATCCACCTCTTATCTCCTCCTTTTTTTTTTTTCTTCTTGAGTCTTCTTTTCGACTTTCAATGCATCATGTGTAATCACCCAAGGTCTCCTGAGAAACCCTTGCAACTTACATGTACCTCATTCCATGTCTTCATTCAGACTAACCTAATACGTGACTCTTGTAGTCAGTGTTTTCCAATAATATTCATCAAACTCTATAGACAATAGAGACTAAACCAAATTGTTTTCAGATTATCTTTGATTCTCATTAAATTCTAAGCTGCATATTCTCTACCAGAAGTTTTTGGGAACCTCCTCTCCTTTCTCCCAGTATTTTGATTTTATTATTATGGCCAGCAAATGTCAACTTCCATTCATCCACCATATCCTCTAGGTTTAATTTCTTTAAAAAGTATGTTGATACCAGAGCTAGTGTGGACCTAGTGAACTATAACAGATGATAGCAGGTTCCTACTGTAGCATCTCTAAAGTAGTTATAAATCCCACACAAAGAAAATGTTCTCTCCAGAAGTCCTTGTGTTTCAGAGTCATTTCTAATAGAACCTTATTTCATTTCCACAGAAACTGAGAAGCCTTTTCTAGCCAATGTTACTGGGCTTCTCTACCTCTAATGCTCTCTAAAAAAGATATAATATTGACTGCATTCTTAATATAGAAAGCTTGACTCAAGTTCCTTTATGGCAGAAACAAAGGCCAGATAACATTGAATGGATGAGTTGTTTGGGTGGGTGTAAATAGAAGCTAAAGTAGGAAGGAGAAAGGTGAGGTTTAAAACAGCCCCAGTGATGCTGCCTCTTGCGACAACTGCAACAGCTCCCACCAGGGACTCCCCTTCTTGAAACGATAGTCAGTTTAAATACCACTTTGCCAAATTCATCCAACACACCTTGTACATTCAGATAACAGCTATGCTTCCACTAATGAGGAATATGCATATTTCAGGGTTAAGGATCAGATTATTCTAAATTCATGCTTATTTGAAAATAGTTGACAATTAATTAGGGCTTAAGGAAATGGCTCAGTTCTATTCCTGTCCCTTGCATCAGAATTTTACTAGGACAAACCTATCAAAGCTAGGCGCAGCCTGAGCCTGTTAGCCTCACAGGTCATACAGTGTAAATAATGACTGGTGTAAGAGAATGGCCCTCATAGCTTTCTGTCACTGCTTTCTCTGGCTTTGTCTCCTGCTGTCCTGACACGCTGACTGGACTTGCTAGATGGACCTGGACTTGACTTGTTACCTCACCTTGTCTCATGATTGTTGATGGACTGTGTCCCTATCACCACCCTGGTCCTGTCTGGGTGCTGTGGGACTGCACTTTCAGGGTGTCTCTGCCTGCCTATGCTGGGGTCACCCTCTCTTCCTGGCTCATCCTCCTTCCTGGAGCAGCCTTGCTTTTGCTGCTCCCTGACATGTGCATCTACTGTAAGCACCTGCCCCAAAAGTACCTATTTCTTTCCACTGACTATTAATGGATTATGAGATGCATACTTCGAATGCAGCTAGTCCACTGTAGACATGGGAAAGAATCCCACCTAAGGTAATAATTTACTATCCAACACCTCCTAGAAATTACTGTGTGTGGTTTAATTAATACTAATTCTCTGGAAACCTTTTCTATTTCTCAGTAATTTTCTTAAAAAGCAGTTGTATATCTTTATATTCTCATCTGGACAATTATGAGATTCCTAAGGCCAATCAGTTGGTTTTTAAATTGATGGTATTTGACATGATACATTGATTAACTCCTCTCTTTTCTTGGAGTATTCTGTGGTTGTAACCATGGCTCTACCCAAAGGGCCTTGAGTGATACTGTGGGACACCCGCTTGTGCTTTCCCATAAAACCACTCTTATCCCAAGATTTGTTAGTGCTACAACAGAAAATTTGGCCTTTCCTAGCTTTCCTTTAAACACAGATTTCTCTTTACTATACCCCATTTTGTAGGGATAAAGCTCCAAGTCTTTTGGGTTTTTTTCCTCTTCTCTGTCTTCTGCTGATATCTCTAAACTTCTAATGCAGCTATTGACCTTGAATATAGTTTATTATGAATCAGGTGGGAGTAAAATTTTCTTCCTGCTGGAATTCTACTGGAGAAATTAATCAGAAATTCTTTCAAGGTTTTCAACAAAGAAAATCAAAATGTTGAAACTTCAAAAGTTGAAGTCTTTACTGGCAAATTCCACTTCAGCACAATCAGTTACATTGACAAAATGAGAAGGAGGAAATACGGAAGCCATGCACAAGCTTATATATTTTTTTTTAGAAAAGTAGTACAACAAAATCCACAGCTATAGAGACTGGGAAGAAGTGGGGAATGGTCCATAAGTGATTGTGTAATTTATCCTTGTGCTGAATTTATCAGGAATACTGTTCTTTCTAAGGCTCATTCATACTTACTGACTATTCAGTTCTGCCCAGTTTTATCACTCTTATTTATATAGCACACTGTGTAAGAATTACAGATACTGCATGGTCCCACAGTTTATATCACATGTATTAGCATGGCTGACTTCATAGTTTCCTGTGCTTGAAATGTGGTGTTCATTTTGAACTGGATTAGTCCAAAATAAGCCTATCTATAAGATCTGTATGATTAAGAATGTCTCAAGCCCATTGTTGTTGTCACTGGTATTGCTCCTATTTATGGGCTTACAGGATTTGATGAAGGATGGGAGAGGCATCCTTTCAGTATTTTAGATTGTACTGTGAATTGTACAAATGAAAGTAAGTCTATGTTTATTTTATGTACATAGAGCATAAGACAAGATCAAATAATTGGATGGGATCCATATATCAGTATCACTGCAACTGAACATCTGCCTGAAGATATTAAACACATATGCCATGCTTAATACATGTTGTGATGCTGCTGGATAGATCATTTGCTAATAACAAATCAAGTTCTCCTACCCTTTCTCATACTGAACCCTCATTCTCTGTATATAGGTGTCTTGCACTGACTCATGGATCTTTCTACCTCTAACATGCCTACAGTGAGCAAAATCTTCCCAGGAGATTAGGTTATATAACACATCAAAACTCACACAGCAAGAAACAGTGGGAGTAAAGATAATTTTATATAGTTAGATTTGGTCGTAAATTGTAATGAGAGTTTAAGATGTAAAAAAAGACTTGGACTAATAGGAATGAGTTGTGTAAAAGAAGCTCTGATGATTTTATTACTAATGAAAATATTTGCAAACATGGGAATCATGCAGCATACTGCAGAAGGAAGGTAATCAAAATTCCGTGATAACTCCAAATGCACTTCCTTTCAATGAGTTTACAGAGCATCACACTTCAAAATGTGTCATTTCTGTTTACAACAAATCACTGCTAGGTTGCAAATTTGAGGAAGCAGTAAATATTTATTTCATATTACATAAGAGGGTATTTAGCAGATGGGACTTTATGGGATGATAAGGATGTAGGTAGCATATTCAAGGGGAAAATAAAAACCACAAATTAATTGCTGATTTTTTTTATTTATTAATTTTTGTTTGTTGATTTTTGGCTGTCAAATGTTATGGTATCATTCCAGGAAGATAGCACTTTTTAACTATACAAGATGAGAATAAGATGTTCTTTTAGCTGCCAGATGATAAGTTTGACTAAAAACATTTTCATAGAAACCAAAGACACTTAACTTTTCATCACATTCAAATCACTAATCTGCAATGTTCACGATTGCCAAGATAAAAGAGACTATAGCAAGAAAGTAATTGGTATCTTTGCAGACAGACAAGGAGTACCAAAATTCTGAGGAAGACAGGTGATACTAAGTGAGATCAGCACCAGCACTGGTGTTCATTAGCTATGTTATAATCCAGCATGCATTTAAAATGTGTATTCTTTTAG
The DNA here is from genome assembly GCF_964195595.1 of Calonectris borealis. Taxonomy (NCBI): domain Eukaryota; kingdom Metazoa; phylum Chordata; class Aves; order Procellariiformes; family Procellariidae; genus Calonectris; species Calonectris borealis. The sequence goes on along the minus strand of NC_134312.1, from coordinate 35,454,212 downwards.
AAGATCAAAGCAAAAAATGTAAAAGACAGATTTGTCTTGTAAAAGATCTTAGGATCAGTTTGACATGAATATCTTCCTTGTTTAAGCTCGTGCTTAGGTATACTATGGAAATAAGCTGATGACACCTACTCTGAAGTTTTTAAGATTTGTTACAACCAAACTGCAAGTCCCCATCCTTGGGGAAGGTAAAGATGCTGTTACACATGGACACCAGCTCATATCTACCAGTACTACAGTATGGCAGTCCAGAACATTACCTGCTGAGGAATAACATTTATCACCTTCTCTTTCACAAAAGTTTATTTGTGAAAATTTCTGACATTCAAAAATAATGTAATGGTCTCCAGAGAACAGAGACATTTTTAGTGCAGATGGAAGGCAATAAATCATTTTACCATACTCATTCAGAGCTGTTTAAAATGATTTTGTACACTCAAAATAACCAGTAGACAATGTTAACCTTTAAGTTTCTCAAAGCAGATGCCAAATCCTCTCCTATATTCTTCAGCAGAGAAGAATGGGATAACTGGTACAATCAATCCTATCTTTTTAATACAGAATAATTCCATCTAACAGCTTAGAGAGATTCAGCTGCTGTTGTTATCTTCCAGGCAAACCAGCATAAGAGCTTTATAATACTAGAAGGTGTATTGGGTTTCTGTGTCCAGGTGTTGGCAGTGGGGGAGGGGGGCAGGCTGCAGGAGTGGCTTCTGTGAGAAGAGGCTACTTGCCCCAATGTTGGAGAGTACCAGTTCCAGGAATCTGCAAGACCAAAAGCTGAGCCCATCAACGATGCTGGTGGCACCTCTGTGATAACATATTTAAGAAATGGTAAAAATTATATGCAGCAGCTGTGAAAGACAGGAGTGAGAAAATGTGAGAGAAACAACCCTGCAGAAGAGAAGAAGGAGGGGGAGGAGGTGCTCCAGGTGCCGGGGCAGAGATTTCCCTGGAGCCCATGGAGAAGACTATGGTGATGTCTCCCTGCAGCCCATGGGCGACAACGGTGGAGCAGATATCCACACTGCAGCCCATGGAGGACCCTACACTGCAGCAGGTGGATACAGCCCGAAGGAAGATGCAGCCCGTGGAGAGGAGCCCACACAGGAGCAGGCTCCTGGCAGGAACTGTGGCCTGTGGGGGTAGCCAAGCTGGAGCAGTCCATTCCTGAAGGACTGTACTCTGTGGAAAGGACCCATGCTGAAGCAGGTTTTGAAGAACTGCAGCCCATGAGAAGAACCCACATTGGAGCAGTTTATGAAGGACTGTATTCTGTGGGAGGGACCCCATGCTGGAGCAGGGGAAGAATGTGAGGAGGAAGGAGTAGCAGAGACAAAATGTTATGAACTGACCGCAACCCCCATTCCCTGTCCACCTGCACCATTGGGAAGGACAAAGTAGAAGAGTTGGGAGTGAAGGAGCGAAGCTGAGCCTGGGAAGAAGGGGAGGTGGGGGGAAGGTGTTTTTAATTTTATTTTTATTTCTCACTATCCTACTCTGCCATTAATTGGCAATTAATTTAATTAACCTTACCCATGTCAAGTCTGTTTTGCCTGTGACAATAACTGGTGAGCAATCTCCCTGTCCTTATCTCAGCCCACGAGCTTTTTCATCTCATTTTCTCCTTCTGTCTTCCTGAGGAAGGGGAGTGAGAGAGCAGCTTGGTGGGTGCCTGGCAGCCAGCCAAGCTTAACCCACCACTGAAGGCAATTTAAATTATTTGTAAAAATGATAGAGAATAAAGATATAAATGAAAGAGGTTTCTCAAAAAAATGTTTGAGATTTAAAAAATGTCACATCATCAAGCTACAAAATCAAGAATCTAAAAGTTTTGGCAGAGCAATATAATTTCCTTATTTTCCAAAATAAGTAGTTAGAATCCAATGAAATATATATTTATATTTGAACCACTTTTAACATTTGTTGAGTGACTTAACTTTGAATTAACTTACATTTTGACCCAGTTTTGAACCGCTGCCACAGGTTTTGTTTATCTTGACACTCTCTAAAGGTAAAGAAAAGACTAAACAATGATGCTGACCATTTCCTGTTAAGAATAATTTCAGTGACTCAGCCCTTTATCATGAGAAACTACTGAGATTAAAAACTCTCTGAATTCTCACTTATTCTTTTCATAAGATTGAGCTTTTCTGGAGTCTCCATACTTCATATCTATCTGTATTGCGTCTGGCTGAGGTGGAGTTAATTTTCGCCGTAGCAGCCCTCATAGTGCTGTGCTTTGTATTGGCAGCTAGAAAAGGTGTTGATAACACAGCAGTATTTTGGCTACTGCTGAGCAGTGCTCGCACAGCATCAAGGCTGTCTCTCCAGTAGGCTGGGAGTGGGCAAGATCTTGGGAGGGGACATAGCCAGGACGGCTGACCCAAACTGACCAAAGCGATATTCCATACCATATGACATCTGCTCAGCTATAAAAGCTAAGAGAAGGGGGGTTGGGGGGGGGGCATTCGTTATTCCAACATTTGTCTTCTGGAGCAACTGCTACATGTATTGAAGCCCTACTTCCGAGGAAGTGGCTGGACATTGCCTGCTGATGGGAAGTAGAGAATAAATCTTCTGTTTTCCTTTGCTTCCACATGCGGCCTTTGCTTTTGCTTTACTAACCTGCCTTTATCTTGACCCACGAGTTTTTTTCCATCTTATTTTCTTCCCTACCCCATTCTGCTGAGGAGGGGAGTGACAGAGCATCTCGATGGGCACCTGGTGTCCAGCCAAGGTCAACCCACCACACTATCATATATAATTTTAATGATTTTGGAAGACAGTATTAAATTACAGGGAATTAATAAAATAGTTGCATTAATCAAATGAACGATATATTCAGTTCATACATTGTATTCTTGCTGTTATTAATGGGAATTACACATACATATCAAAAGAAACAAAGTGTGCAACCGACATGTTCAACTTCAGTAACTTTAGTTCAAATCCCATCACATGTACCTCTAGGGACTTATTCATTCTACCATCCCAAATGGGATTAACCATTATAAGGAAGGCCTTGCTCATTAGAAGGAGTCTAGACAACAAGTGTAAGATAGGTACCGAACTTTAAGATGAACAAAGATAGGTGTGATGAACCCTGGACTTAGTTATAAATCTAGAAGTTTTTCATATCCTACGCTAAAAGCAATATAAATGAAATGTGAGAATTTTTTCTGCCTTCAAATTACCACTATGTACCAATATGGTCAGGTTTAGCTTATCCCTTTGAGTACAAAGCAGGATAACTGAAGTTTTGCTAAAACTGGCCAGAGAAGCAGCAAATTAGAACTCAAAAATATAGGATTTTTTTTTAAATGGTTTTTAAATCATATTGAAATTGCTAAATCATTTCTGTTTCCTTCATTTACCTGTGACTGCAGATGGCAACACAAAGCAACTAGAGTCTTGTAGGCAGAGGAGAAAAATAGCCTTCTTTTGAAAAACCTCTGCCAAGAATATAATTTGAGAAAGATGTAGTTTTCACAGGAAAACAATGGGAGCAAGCATATATTAAAGATAAGTACATTCTAAAGGATAGATTTACTATATTACCACTTCCTGAACAGGAATAGGCTCATATGCATTTTTTTCTCAAACTTGACTAAACTTCTTTTAGAGGACTCTGTCTTGGGTGTTAATAAATGGCAACGAATCATGTCCATTTGTTTCCAAACAAGTCTGTTGCCCAGGAGTACTCTGATACAGATTTATTACATCAGGTGTAAACGGGAACCCTGCTTTTCAAAATGCTTATTCTGGCTTTTCCTAGAAGAGAAAGCTAATGATACTAATATAAGCAGCTGATTAAAAGGTTTCAGTAGTCCAAATCTATTTTGCTGTTGAACACCTCTTTCATCTTTCTGAAAAATAAACACAGGCTTTTAATGCAGGACACTAGAAAAGAAAAAGTAGGAGCCTTCATCTGGGCTGTCTGTGTAATTTAACTTAGTTGCTGAGTTTAGGTGGATGTTTCCTGGAGTGCACACTTTCCAAAAGTTCACATAAGAATCCCTTTTTATTTGGTTTGATATTGTCAAGAAAAATAAAGCCATTTTGAAAAGAAAAAAATGGAAAAAATGGCAGAACTGAAATGAACTCTTCCCAATGATTGCCAAATAGAAAATCAGGCTTTCACTAATCACTGAATTCATATGACTGAAAGAATTATTCTCAAGGAATGGTCACCTGCTCAAGTGACTTGAGAGAGGCCCACGAAGATGATCAGGGGGCTGGAGCACCTCCCTTATGGGGACAGGCTGAGAGAGTTGGGGTTGTTTAACCTGGAGAAGAGAAGGCTCCGAGGAGACCTTATAGCAACCTTCCAGTACTTTAAGGAGGCCTACAGGAAAGATGGGGAGGGACTCTTTATCAGGGAGTGTAGTGATAGGATGAGGGGTAACAGTTTTGAACCGAAAAAGGGTAGATTTAGATTAGATAGGAGGAAGAAATTCTTTACTGTGAGGGTGGTGAGACACTGGAACAGATTGCCCAGAGAAGTTGTGGATGTCCTCTCCCTGAAAGTGTTCAAGGCCAGGTTGAATGATGTTTTGAGCAACCTGATCTACAGGTAGGTATTCCTGCCCATGGCAAACGGGTTGGAACTAAATGATCTTTAAAGTCCCTTCCAACCCAAACCATTTTGATTCTATGGTTCTATTATTGTAAGTCACTATCAAACAAAATACGATTAGGTCTACTGATCTTCTAAACCTGTTCAAAAACCCATTGAAAGTGACAGGATCTTTTAAATCAGATTCAGAAATCAAAAGACTAAGCAGATGCCCTGGGTCTGGCAAATATTGCTCAGCACCTTGATGGACAGGACCCCTCACCGCGGGAATTACACTATTTTGGAACATGTTGGATATGCCAATGTGAGACAAATGGACTAGAGCAGGAGAAGCTGAAACACCATAATACCACACTTCTCCACAGTCTTCCTACTGAAAAGGTTCCCAGAACCTGTGACAATCTTACAAGGGAGACTGGCTGCACAGAAACAGTCTGACTCCGCACCCTTCCTATCCTAAAGATTATAACCGTATGAAATTTTTCTTCAGCATCAGGATGGGGAAAAGTAAAGCTGAGGAGAGATATGCAAATTCACATCCAGCCTAGCATAACTCATATGCAGAGATTTTAGCACTAAACATCACAATTAGCTTTGCTGTGAAGAGATAACCCAACCAGAAAGCTGTTTTGCTGACTTTGTTTTCATGGCAAGAATGCCATGGCTCCTATTCCAGCAATGGCCAACATGCTGATAAAGGTAGTGGCTGCCCAGCAATGTTGCAGTGACTTCTCTGGTGTTGGTGTCTAATCTAGACAGATTTAGCTCAGATAGCTGTAAAAATGCCTTCACCTGCTCATCTTGCTTTTTCCTACTACAAAAATAATCCAAATTGCACCCCGCAAAGCTGTTATCAGAGCCCTTAGATGAAGATCTTCCCAACAGATCAAAAGGGAAGCTGATCCAAAGGATTTTAGGGCTTCTCATGAACAATGTCTCAATGATACATGGCTACAAAGGAAATTAAGTTAAATCATCTGTGGCAAGACTGGAATCAATCAGATTATTTCTCTGTTTCAAAATCATTTCTTAGCATTTTGATCATGTGGTGCACACAATAGAAGAAAATGTATACTTCAAATAGAAAATAGAGGTAAATCGGTAAGTAGTTCCTTGGGGACAGCTAGCAATTCAAAACAAACTGGAGCTGTTTGGCTCCATCTCTGTCTAGATACTTCTTTCAATTATGAAGCCCCATTTATCTCATTATAGGTTGAAAGACCATAACATTAGACTGAAAAATCACATGAAAAATAAATCTCAGTTTTAGTGAGACTCCATATTAACCTCATTGTTTTGACAATAACAACTAGGTAAGAAGCACTGTGACAATCAGTCCTTACCTTAACTCAGTTTTTCCTAAACTATCACTAAAAAGCTAGTTATTTCTGATACTTGTCCATTTAGAGTTATAGGTATCTGTAAACACACTCATGCATGCTCAGGAAAGCAGTTAGGAATGAGTTAAATACCCAGAAACGCTACTTAGATTCTTCTGTGTTCCAGGTAAATAAATGTCTTCTCTATCAGGCTAGGAAATACTGTAATTACCTGTATCTGCCAAAAGAGTATTTAAATCTTGTGATGAAATGACTTAGTATTTTTCAAGTGGTAAGGCAAGCACCATTGTTATTTTGAGAACTGCTTAGGGTGAAAACAAAAATTGTATGAAATTTGCAGTATTTTGAGACATTTTTTCTCATTTAAAGAATCTCACACTTTTTGAATAACTAAATCAATACTTTCCAACATTTATCCAATGCTTAAAATTGTTCTTTCAGTTCTATAAGATCACCTGTTATTCATTCTGATACAATGGGCTGATTTGGGGAAACTAGTTATCTATAATGTATGAATGTTGGTTTTATGAAATTACAATATCATTGATAGCCTCAATATGCAGTGAGTCAGCCCCAGGCTGAAAAAAATTTGAGAAAAAAAATAAAAGAAATCATCATCATTAAAAAAGGAGCTATGCCAGGCCTTTTGGAATATTGGACAGGAATGCCTGATCTAACAAAAAAATAGAAGAAAACAATTTCACCAACTTCATCTGCAAAGACAAGACAATATAAACTAAGAAAAATACAAAATGGAAAAGTCTGGATCAAGATGACAATAAAAAAGGGAGCTTGAGATAAAAGATGGAAACAAGTGCGCAAACTTTTTGAAATAGAGAAACTCCGTTGGATCATGGGACAAAGGTCAAAGCAAGCTGGTTGAAAGATAAGGTGATAACACCTCAACTTTCAGAGGAGTTGCCATGAGGGAAGACACCCAAAAGAAATGGTTTAGAAAGCTGAATGGACACTAGCACATGCCAGGAGGAGCAGTCCACAACAGTAAAGAAAGCATTAGGTGCTGACATGTGAATTTGCTTGTATCTCTTTATTTAACCATGTATACCCCATAACACTGAAGCTCTGAGAAAAGCTGGCTTTAAGCTACAAGGAAGACTGAAGGGATCAGTTTGAAGTTTAGTGCCTCAACAGTTCTGGTGACCCCCTTTTCAGTCTGTTAACTTTCACTCAAATCATGGATCTGGAAACAAGGATTATCCTGCATAATGATATACTTCCAAAATTGAGTGTTCTGGGAGAAGACAGTCATATAGCTTGTGGACAGTTACCAATATAGAGGGACGGGCATCTCTTGAATGAAACTCAGTTCCTCTACATTGGCCCCCTGGGTTAGGATGTGATGAGTTGCCTTCTGGAAGTGTCTGTCTCTCCCCATTAACTACAGAAGGCAAGCAACTAGATAAGGTTAGATACCTACCCATTAAACAAGTTGTCCTGGTTCCGGCTGGGACAGAGTTAACTTTCTTCCCAGTAGCTTGGGGGGTGTGCTGTGTTTTGGGTTTGGTGTGAAAGGAGCGTTGATGGCCCATTGATGCTTTGGCTGTTGCACCGGAAGGGGGGAGCACAGCCGGGGTGGTGGACCCAGCTGGCCAATGGGGTATTCTATACCATGTGACATCATGCTCAGTATAAAAACCAGGTGTGTGGGGGGGCTTGCCCCCATTCGTGACACGCGGTCGGCAGTCGGTGAGCAGTTGCATTGTGCATCGCCTGCTTTGTGTATTGTGTTATTATTGTTGTTCTCATTGTTATTCTCACTGTTCTACTTCATTTTATTTCAATTATTAAACTGTTTTTATCTCAACCTGGGAGTTTTCCTACTTGTGCCCTCCCGATTCTCTCCCCCATCCCACTGGAGGGGGTGGGGGGTGATCGAGCGACTGCGTGGGGTTTATTTCCTGGCTGGGGTTAAACCACAACACAAGTTAATTTAGATGAAGTGAATTCTAGACTGAAAGGCAGTATTTGGAATTGCTGAGACTTGGAAAACTTGAAAAAGCAGCGGTTCCCCATGTGTGACCCAAAGCACTCTGTGACCAACAGTCTAGTGAGCAACAAAAGCATTACTTAAACTATAAACTGTAAAATGTTATCACAGTGGTAGTAATGTTTTCTTACTTGTCTTCTGATTATATTTCTCAGACATGATCCTCCTTGTCTCTCTCTTCTCATTACTGAAAAATATATTTGAAACAGGCAAAGTTTCTGCCCTCTTCCAGTCTTTCAAAATTGATTTCACACAGAGAAATTCCCTACACAAGAATGGGCAAAATTACCTGAAGTATCTATTCAGATTTGGAGTGGCAGAAAGAGAGGAGAGTCCTGGCATGAATCCATCACATAATTAAGTAACGGTCCTGCCAAAATCAAAGAGAAATTAACTTGAATATCAGAGGCGCAGGCACTTTTTACATGTTTGCATATCGCATTTTACAGATGTGTATTATCAGCCTTAAAGGACACACTAAATCATTCTTTCACACACTCATCAGTTTAAAGAATGCAGAATTACTAAATTTTCTACAGTGTGGACTCAGATTGCTATTATTCTATGAAACCTTGGATCATTAATTACATGTTAGCTTTAAAAAGCTGCTTTCTGATTGTCATGAGTGAATCAGATGTCAAAGTGGTTTAAATCTGACTCAGATTCAGAAGAACTAAGCCAGCAGGCATGTGGAAAAATTATTTCATCCAATGCAGTAGGTACCTGAAAGTCCCTGAAACTGAATCTCTTACATCTGCTTTTTTTCTTTAAACTCTCAAGAATGTTTATGGAACTGAAGCTTTTTGATCTTTACAGTTCTTCTCTTTCCTTGAAGCTGGTTCAGGGGAAGGCCAATGTCCCCCATTTATAATTAGTCTCTGGTGTACCAAAGTCTGAATTAGCCTGTTCCAGCTCAAGGGAAAGAAAATGTAAGAGCAAAATATCTTAGTTGTTAGATAGTCTTTCTGTAAGAAAGTCAGCAAGTCGCATCTGATGTTTTTTTCTGGACTGCTGCCTTTTTCCTGGGGAGACATGAAAGGGGACATTGGCTTAAACAGATGTTTGTTGCCTCTGAGTTATTTAACAGCTAAACCAGTGAGAAGCTTCTGCTGCCATGAGAAGAAAGGGTGTGCTGGAAGCATTCCTCCTCCTCCTCCTCCTTCTCCTGTTAGAAGTGGCCAGGATCAGAGTCTGCTATTGGCAGCATCAAAGCCTGCAGGGGTGGAAGTGGAGGATGCAAAAGTGAAACCTGGATTCTAGAGCTACCAAAGGAGAGCTGCCCTTACCTAAGAAATATGTTTATCCTCTTCAAATGGTATTGCATCCAGTTTGGTACACATCTGTGATTACTAGATAGGGTTAATGGGATAGGAGGGTTAAAAAAAAAAAAGCAAAAAAAGGTGAATAACCTGTATAGCCTATAGCTTTGCAGTCTGCATAAGGTATGCTCAGATCTAATTTTTTAAATGCTGTGAGACCACAGGCTAATTACTTTGAGCTATGAAATCTGCATTGGGATAGTTGACAGACAATATCTCAGGAGAAACAGTGGAAGGACGAATTTCTCCATGTACTCCCTCTTATTTTGAGATGCAAGTGCATAATCCATTGCAATGCCTAAGTATAGAATCATAGAATCATTAAGGTTGGAAAAGACCTCTAAGATCATCGAGTCCAACCGTCAACCCAAGACCACCATGTCCACTAAGCACCACACCTACACGCCTTTTAAATACTTCCAGGGATGGTGACTCCACCACTTCCCTGGGCAGCAACAGTTCCAATGTTTAACCACTCTTTCAATAAATAAATTTTTCCTAATGTCCAATCTAAACCTCCCTTGGCACAACTTGAGGCCATTTCCTCTCGTCCTATCGCTAGTTACTTGGGAGAAGAAACCGACACCCACCTCGCTACAACCTCCTTTCAGGTAGTTGTAGAGCACGATGAGGTCTCCCCTCAGCCTCCTCTTCTCCAGACTAAACAACCCCAGTTCCCTCAGCCGCTCCTCATAAGACTTGTTCTCCAGACCCTTCACCAGCTTTGTTGCCCTTCTCTGGACATGCTTCAGCACCTCCATGTCCTTCTTGTAGTGAGGGGCCCAAAACTGAACACAGCATTCGAGGTGCGACCTCACCAGTGCCGAGTACAGGGGCACTGTATCTTTCTACTGTCACAAGAAGGACGGTCCTTGCTGTCAGTGCCATCAGACTTGTAAAAGCCTGGTCCTTCCTTGATAAATAGAATCTTCATGCAAACTTCATGCTCGGCAGGTCCAATGTCCCTCAACCCCAAATTTCCAACCTTCTAATTTTGAAAACAAACATGAAGCCTTGATCAAACAGAGTCAGAGAGACGGGAGCTTCTCCTCAGTCCTCGAAATGTGTTTTATTGGTCGAAGCCGTGAACTAGAGCCGATAGAGATGATTACAGCTGGTAGTGGAGGAAAAAAATACCTCTTCAGGATAAGATCGCGCAGTCGCAGCTGGCCAGCTGCAGCCCGGCGGGGCGGGGCGGGGCGGGGCGGGGCGGTGGGAGGGGGCGCTGTCCGTGGTGCTGCAGCGCTCCCCGCGGCACTCTCGCCGGGCTGCCGGAACACCGCCGGCTCCAGCGGCCCCCAAAATCAGCCCCCCATCACACACTCCTCGTCAAGCGCTGAGCAATTTACACCGGAGGGCGAGCATCTGGAATGAACTGCACAGTTTGAGGCAAGCAGGTTAGTTTTGTTTAGCTTGTAATCAATCCTCATTCCTGTTTTTGCTTTAACCAAAGAACCCAACCATCCATCAGTCCTTGGACTGACTGCTGAGCTAAGCAGGCTGTGCACAATGGCATATACTTAATAGGCCCCAGGAGAATAAATAAATAAATAAATAAAGAGTAAAAACCAACTGTACTGCAACCCACTGAGAAGGAAAAAAAAAAAAAGAAAAATATGTATGCAGCTGTTTGTGCCTCTGAACTCAAAAGTAGCTTGGATAAAGACCTCACACAGAGATAAATTATGACCAGTTCAGCAGTATCGTACCTCTGCAAAGGTAGAAATGCATTTTAATATAGAGAACTGGCACTTTATGTAGTCATGTTCACGAATAGACCACTTTTAAATGTTTGAAAGTTAAAACCATTTTACAATCTTTTAGTACCACTAGGTCTAGGGTAGGAAGAATCTTAACGCACCTCTGTGCACATGTGAGAAAAACTCAGCCTGTGTTGTTATATTATCATACAACTAAAAAATTTGAATTGTTGTGCAAAACTGATCTTCTGAATCAATCATGTCTTGTGTAACTTCCTAGTTAGTGCCCAGATAAAAAGAAGCAGAGGTCAAAACTTTTACCTGGCTAGACAGTGACAACTTTTCCTTGTGGAATCTGTTGCATTTATATCAAACAGACATATCGCAATCTTCGTATTTGCTGTCATTCTGCAATCTTTTGGACCTTAAATCTTAACACAAATGTGACTTTAAAGTTGTGGGAAGAGCTTGTGTCAAATACTAGAACGAGAGCTGCTCAGAAGTAGAAATGAATAGACTAGAGACACTCAGTTTCTGAGTATGGAAAGCATAAAGACAAAAATCTGAGTATCATTCTATTATTAATTCACCTACCTGCAAATTAAGCCAGCCTACACAGTTATTCTTTTTTAATTGTAGAAAAATGAGGCTGTTTACCTTTTCACAGTAATGATTTATTATCTGTAATGAACAAATCAGTAACAAAAGAAATTGGTGTTAAGGAAAGGAAGCACCATAAACACAGATGACCTTTTGGTACCCAATTCTTAATGCAATGAAAAATTTGCATAGCTTTAAACATTTCCACAAGGTACAACCCTTGCTATACACCAAAGTAATTAAGTACATTCTGAATATCACTAAACTGGCACACACTTAAATTGTTTGGAGAATAAGGATGTATTGATGTAGCTGCTTATAATAGTCAAGTTTACACTGAACAAAGGAATAAAACAGTAAATGGCAGAGAACTCATAGCTCTCTGAAAAAAAAAATCAGTTAGACAACACATGGAAATAATTCATGTGCAAATATGATCCACCATTTTTCTTAGCTATGCATTTCCTTGTTAATTTGTTTTCATATTATTTGTTAAAACAAGCTGACCATAAGTCCAGAAGATCTGCCTTTCCAATTGACTCTAAAATTTATCATTAATGAAAGCACTTTATTTCTCTATTATTCTTTCATTATTGTAATGGTATGTAAATTATATTCATTAGATTGTAATTTTTCCTGCAAATGTGCCTGGGGCAGAGAATTCTTTGCCTCATTTTGCCCTAGATTATTCCATCAACTTTACAGGACTTCAGCATACTTCATTGAAAGGAAACAGTGAAACATACTAGTAGAAGTTCTATACTAACATTTTTTTGTATCATATGAGCAAAGATAAACCAAGCTGCTCTTGAAGTGCAGTAGTCTACAACCCACTAGACATGTGGACTCTCTTGAGGATACCTAGATACTGCAAACAGAAGCCAAAGAGCCATGGTTATGTATTTGGTAAGCAGCATTCTGCAGAAACGGAGAGTCTCAAGAGTTCTTTTGGGGATATTGAGACTACAAACGTAACTACCAGATAGGACATATTAACTTCTTGTTGTACAGGCACTAGGAAAGCTACTTACTTTATTCCCCCGTTTTATTTAAGATTCACTTACAAGACCAAATTTAATTATGTAGATTTAGGCCTTAATTGTGCAAGACTGTAGGCAGCCTTACTGCTATCTAGGTGGAATCTCCACCAACTAGGAAAGAGGTAGGCTTGCATAGATCTGTAGGTGTGGGTGTATGCACACACATCTAATGATGGGCTTGAAGTTCTTGCGAATAGGAAGTTTTCCCCTTAGAAATAGAATAAAGTCAAGGCCAATGAAAACCAATGTGATCTTTCCTCTTTTTTGCCCACCTTAAATGTAATCATTTTTAAGTCTGATCCATGATTTTTGAGCAGCGATAGTCTCTGTAGATTAGTAGAGAATATACAGACCAAGAAACAGACATTTTTCATGTTCCAAACACTCTGAAAACAGCAAGGTCTGCAGTTACAGGGAGAAGCAATAATTTCAATTTGAAGGTATCTTTTTCAAGTAGAAGAATGGCAAACATAAGCCCAGGAGTATGGATGGCCAAGAATGATGTAATTCCCTCCAAGGGTCTGACATGAATCATCCTGTTGTACCACTAATGGACTGACAGCCATCCTCCCTCACAGCCTTCATTCTGTTTTAAATAAGTCACCAAATACAGAAGCAAAATTTCAGAGCTCATTGAGGGCAACACATTTTTTGTGCTAATATAGTAAACAACCTTAAATTTATTAAAAAATAGAAGTATTTGCCTAGTAACATCTATGAAAGTGAAAAAATAGTGGACTGCTAATTGTCCACCCCACCAAAGAAAATATGTTCAGCAGCCTGCAAAACTGTGATGGTTATATGATACGTGTACAAGCTCAGTGTGGCTGGGACAGTTGCAAACAAAAGTAGGACAATTACATATAGAGAGAACTAATTTTAGACTATGGTCTGTCAGATTTACTCATCTCTCACTAGGACAGCTGCCAATACTTTGACACTGTGACAAACGTAATCAAGGAAAAAGCTCATACACATTCCAACATTCTTTCTCCCACAGGCATGGGTGGGTACAATCAGGCTAAGGGCTTAGGAGGTAAACATCTGGGGTATGTTCACATATACATATATGAATAAATTTGAGGATGATTATTTTTATATATTCCACATACACGTGCACACACACATGCTAAAATATACCAATAGACTATATTGACATCCAAGACATATACTGGCTCTTTTCCAGAGAGGAAATGGGTGAAAACCAGACAACATCAGGGCTTTTACATTTCTATTTTAATCACCAAACATGCATGTCACTTTCACATACATAGACATACATGCATATCATATATATATGTATGTATGTATTTATGTAAAGTGATCAAAGTTATAGGGGGAAAGACATGCATACACTTGATTCTGAACACAGTATCACTTTCCAGTAGCAAACTACCTCATGGCTCTGTAATGAAAAAGGTAACCTGCTATCAGTTAATAATATTGCCACCCTCACAGTCCAATATAAAATATGAAGCTCTTCCCATCATTGTCTTTTTAAAACATTTTAAATGCTCTCATTCTGTCAAACACATTTCTTTCAGGTATCTAGCTGAAGTCAGTTTTCATGAAAATAGCCTGGTGCTTTATGCTGTTTCACGTAACAGCACCAGCTCACCATGTTCTATTTCATTTTCTTAGCTAGGTGACCATGGCAGAGAAGGGCATTGTCTCCAGGGGGTGTCCAAAGGAGCCTCTTTCTTGTCCTTGCCACAGCAATTTGCAGAGCCTTCGGGAGGACAACCACTCTGCTGCCCTTTGCAAAGGTTTTCAGTGTGTTCTCCCACCTGTAGAGTTCTCTGTAGTCCTCCAAGCCTGGGACACACAGAGGGAGGCCACTCTTCCTCCTGGAAGCTCCTAATGGATGTTTGTGACTCAAAGACAGAAGAACAATTTGTAACAAAGAGGCACAAAGGAGAGAAATTGCTCTTTGTACCATCTGCCTTTGTTACACACCTAGAGCATAAGCCTTAATGTTTAACTGGCTTTTATTAGAATTTCAGCTAATGAAAAGGGAGATTTCATAACAATATTGCTAAGCTGCTAGAAAAATGCATTGCACTCTATAACACTCTGTGAGATTCTGGTTTTTTGCAATATTGACAGTTTGACATTCAGAGATTGATGGTATGACACTCAGACGATATAACACTCAGCGGTTTCTGAGTCAGGCAATGGCATCTCTGTGCAGAAGGTTTGGTTTGTGTTTATCATCTGGATCCATTCTTCAGTCCCTTCTATATCACTTAGCTAACCACCTCATTAACATTAGGTTGTCCTCACAAAAAATAGGGAAGCATTATTATCATTGTTTTACAGAAAGGAAATAGAAGTAAAGAAAATTGTAAGTGATATGCCCAAGTTAGCATAGAAAATTGATGCAGAGCTATGTACAGAAACCAGAGGAGCTGAGCCCTAGCTGAGTGTCTCACCTGCTGTCTCACCCATTCTCCATCTTAGAGTGATGTCCCACTCTTTGGAAAGCTGAATATCCCAGCTTCCAAGGGTCTGTAACCAGCTGCTGGAACTCACAGGCAAGAGAAAGAAAAAGTCCACAAACAAAAAAGGCAAAGCAGGACCTGCTCAACAACACTGCTCGAACCCAGAAAATAATTTTTCGGTTCACTGTCCTATGTTATATCATCCTTTGGGCAATAAAATTGAAGTAATGTTGTTAAGCTTGCCAATTACCACCAATAAAAGTTGGTTCCCTCAGTTTCAGCAGTGAGAAGAAAGAATCATTTGCAGTCCTAGCTTAATTATTCATTTGGAAGGGATGCTATTAATGACCCTTTTCCTCCTTGTGAAATGCATGTGGTAAGTCATACTCTTGGACCCATCCTAAGTATAATAAAGAAAAAATTCATTTTTCTAAAGTGAGGCACATAGAGACACAAACATTTTATTTCTTTGAAAAACACTGAGCAGATAGTTCTGGCAGAGTAGAATAGAAAGTGGCTTCTAGTCTCATTACATACAAAAGGATTCAAAAAATTCCCTAGTTTCTCTCTGATTATTTCAAGCTGAGACAATATAGGGGGAAAAAATCTTTCTCTAAATATTTGCTCACATTTTGCTTTGGCATGATTGCTATCAGCTTGTATTTCTTTTGTTCAAATATTTGTATGATCAAATCACGCTGGCACAAGTGTTCATGGAAAACAGATTTCAAAGTCACACACACAGGCATTCACAGAAACTGAATATTCTGTCCTCCCACATGACAATTTATTTTAGAAAGGTTCATTTATCAATCAAATCAGAGCAAGAAAATAGCATCACCTGATTTATCTGACCTATCGCTACCAGGCAATACAACTAGAATATAAAATATTCTGAGAACCAGTAACAGGCAAGCCACAGATTAAAAATTCTAATCACAAATGCATTGATTTAATAATTTCAAATACAAAGAAATCCCAGAAAACATGATCTGCTTGCAAATATCCTTTCAGTAGCAAAGTAATACATTCGTTCTGTGAATTATTCATCCAAACCTCATAAATATGTATTTTATAACAGCAGGATATACTAATCCACAACTTCTCCTAATAACCTGAATTAAATGTGAAGTGTAAATAAAATTTTTAAGAGGTTTTGTGCCCTTTTTATGCTTTTGTGATCAGCAAAATTTCAAAGGGCCTTCTTCTGCATTTTAAATGTAGAAGTACCATCAAGTCTAGGCTTGAATTCGTTCAAAGTCTTGATGAGGCTCTCAAAAGTGTAGTTGAAATGTTTCCTTACATTGATTGAAAGGACATAAGAAAAGATGCTAAATCTTTAAATACTTTCCTTTTAAGTGTTTATTTGCTGGAGTTCAGTAAGAGAGAAATACTAAAGCAAGATATGTGCCAGCAAAGCTATATGGCGTATGAGAGAAACACTCAAAGTGTATTGTTTACCTCCTTCTCCCATCTCTTCACTGAATGTGAACCCACTACATGAATATTATGAACTGAGCACTGGCATGTGGGCTGAAACACATGCACTCCCTTGAAGGGGTGCCCGTGTGTGTCAGGCTGTGTCCCCTGATGGCTATGTGATTTCCACCTAAACCTGCACACATGTGCACATGCTAGAGCTTTGTTTGTGATGTCTCCTTGTATGACCTGTTGTGTGCGTGCATGCCTGCATTTGTGTGTGTGTACATGTGTGCAGGACCAGAGTTGTGCACCCCCATCGAGAATGCTTGCATTTTGCTGGTGTGTTGTCCAGTCATGTCCAGTAAGGTAGCAGTGATTGTGAGGTCCTTGGGAAAAACTGGCACTAGGAATTTGTCTGCCAGGTTCATAAGGCTTGTAGTCTGCCTGTCCCCAAGAAATCTTTAAGAAATAAAGCACAGAACGAATTGAATTTGGTTTTTCTGCTGGCAGTCTCTGGTTTGCAGTGTGTAGACTGTTCTTGGTGACCTTGGACAAGGAGGAGGGCAGTTACAGTTTTGGCAGGTAACCACATCATATACTTCACCATAAAACCTTTTCGCTTCACAATATTTATTAGAAATTGTTCCGGAAAAAAAATTGCCTGAGTGTTACAGACCTCCCCATCTCAGTACCTTTCTGGACAGTTTATGCCACTGTTCTGTAAAACCTTGTACTTTAGCTTAATTGTTTCTTTTCCTTTTCTAGTGTTTACCCATATATGTTAATTTCAGAGAGCAATCATCCTCTCAGCCAGGAAACTCCACAACCGAGAGAGAGTCTAAGTTTTTGGATCAAGATGAAGCTCTGATAATGTGGGACATTTACACAGCATGTTTAGCCATTAGCAGGTTACTATGGTGACAGAGTAATTTCAAGGTAGGGTTTGAGAACTACCTAGAAGATGTGCAGCTTTGGGTTATCTTCTCAGGTAAGAGCTTGCTGACAGCTGTTTGCTCTGATTCTTACTAAAATCATAAAAAACCTAATCCTCATTGGTAAAGTCCCAAACACAATTATGTGAGATTCCAAATTGTTACAGAAAGCTCTCCAAAATCACCATATCCTTTCTTTTTGCAATCTTCTTTTGAAAGCAAACAAGCGATTTTTAATTCCCCCCATCCCCTCATCCAGAAAAAGGTATTTGCACATGAGAATTGAAATCTTTATGCCTAGCTTGTGTTTTAATCTGTTATAGTTATTAGAACGCTTCAGGGTATTTTTCAAAACGAAGGTGCTCTGTTAATGAAAAAGAAAATGATTGTAAAATCAAAGCTGAAATTACAGGGGATCATGATAGTGCTGCTGTAAAAAGGATCTAGCAGCATTTTAATACAATATGCTCTGCTTGTGAGGAGGAGAAGACAGTACTTCATGTCAAAATATCGTATTCAGATATCTTTCATAGACAGAAAGCACAACAAAAATACTCAGAGCTAGCCTAAATCATGCATCCTTAGTTGTATACATATGCATTATAATAAAAAAATTAATGTAAAAAGACAGCCACTATTTATTTATTACATATTTGGTTCCATTTTCAGGACACAGTATGCCAGCCAGAAGAGGGAATGTAGTTTATCAGCCCTGATGTGCAGTGTTGTGCTGACAATGCTGAGGGCACTGGTGATAAATGGAGGCAAAGGAGATGCCTCCAAATTAGATCCATATTAGAATTTTTTCTTCATGAAGAGAAAGAGAAACCCTGTCGTTTATCAGAGGGAAAAAAAAGTATTCATGCAGCAAGGGGGTAAATTTTACTCTGACTTTTGAAATGGTTATCACTAACAATGGAGGCTACTAAAATTCAGCATTTTGGGTAATCCCTTTCTTAATTTAGTGTATTGCTAGCTTGATATACCTTTTCATTGTAATTGGTGTAACTCTAGAGACAATTAAAAAGCTGTTCTTCTTCTGAGGATCTTTATTAAATTAAATGGCAAAGAGCTATGGAACATAAGGCCGTTGGCTGAAATGAACGTTACCTGCGGAAAGGCAGAATGTGACATTTCTGTAACTCCTTGAGTCATTCCCATTCCAAGATCCTAGAAGAAAGGAAGTGTTTTATTGTGTGTATGAAAATAGCTGGCTCTCTGTTGCACCTTCTTTAGGGCTAATATTTGTTTGTTTCAAGATTTTAGGGCACACTGTCATTCCTAAAAGTTCAGCCAGGGAACATGGGGAGGAGAAGAGAGAATTTGTGCTAAGTACAGTGAATCCCATTCCATCAGCCACCCGAGTGCACAAGGACTGTTAAATTGTGTCAGATAAAGGAACCATCTAGGCCCACATCCCTTTCCTGACATCAGCTAGGCACAAATACTTAGGAAAAGGCACTAAGAAAAGATGGTCTTTCCCCAGTCTCTCCTTAGAAACCAGGCTCTTAATCTGAAGCTAATTTGGACTATTTTTGAGTGTCCTAAAATGGATCTATCCTTCAGAAATATGATTAAAACTATTTCTAGCTCTTCACAATATCACATGATAATGATCTATAAGAACTCTTTCCCCAGCTCCACAAAGTGAAATATGAAGTAGTGTTGATTTTCTTCTTAACCTCAGTTTAGCCCTGGCTCTTTCTAGTCAGCTCTTACAAGTAAAAGAAGTTTCAAGCAGCTAGTCACTTTGAATTCAGACCTCTCAACGGAATAAGATCCTGATGTATGAGACTCCCTTGCCATGAGGCCATGGGAAGGGCATCTCATCAGCTGTTGGATGGCACCTGAACATAGCATGACACACTCCAAATCATGGGATGGGATTGAGGCCCCTGGTGTATCGCAGCACAGGGCAGGGAATGGTTCTGCAGCATTTGACTTCTGGTGGGTAGGTGCTTTCTACCAGTACCTTGTCCTGGTTATAGCACAGCCCCGTTCACTCACTCTCATTTGGGGCTCTCAGCAGCAGGGTCTGGCAGACAGGGACGTGCTGAATACGCACGTCTGGTCTGTGGGATCCTGAGGAGGGACAGAGACTGGGACCCTGCATGGCAAACACGCTTGATCTATGCACTGCTACAGGGGAGTGTGAAAGGGGGTGGATTGTATTGAGTCTCACATTCAGCATGCAAGACTTGACAGCTCTGGGAATCTGCTGGCAGAAGTGCTCTGTAAGCACACAGGTGGGGTATAACCCTAAGAGCTGCATGGAACCAGGGGCAGTTGTCAAAATTTTAATGGTCATATAGAAAAAAAATATACGGATGCTACTTACCTTTGAAATGAAGGAGGGTTTCTGAATAAAGCTGCTCTCTATTCAGTTTGTTCTCTTCTATCAGATCCCCTAAAAAATCCCAGTACCTGGGTTTTCTCTAGAATGTCCTCTCAAACTATTTCTGCATATAGAAAAATCTTTTGAATAGATACATATTATAGTGATAATGTAACTAAATATATCATCCACCCATACACTTGCAATTGACTTTTCTCTAAAACTGGTCTTTTCTCCATAGCTCCTGCATCTAATTATCATCAATTTCAGCTCAGGAAGGAAATGATCTAACAATTAAGAGATCAATTATCTTAGTAGCAAAAGAAAAAAAAAATCAAATTAGTAAACTGGGAATTTTAGATGGCAATTTGATCTTTGGGACTTGTGGTGCTTAGAGGAACAATGCATACAGAACTTATCCTGTGGAAAGCCAATTGAATTCAGTAAAACAACGTGGCTTCTGTAACTGAACTATCAGAGTAATTAATTTCCATCCAATACCTGACAGTAGCAAAGTGTCCTGTATAAAATATGTTTAAGACAAAACAAGGAAAGTGATAATACACTGATCTGAAAGACAATGATGTCATTCTCTGAGGATATGGTCTGTTTTGTTCTACAGCAATACTTCACCAGAGTCAAACATAATGATTTATTAACACACAAGAAGTACCCCTGGCAGGCATAGTTAATATTTTAATACTGCGGGCGATGGAATGTGATAATTTCACTTGTTGCTCTGACCTTTATTTTTCTTTGTACTATAATTTCCTAGAACTTCAATTTATCTGGAGAACATGCAATTAGAGAGATCCTTTTAGATAAGTCACAATCATTTCTCACCTAACTTTAGCACTCATTTTTTTCTAAATGAAGCTTGTTCTTCACAATGCACGCTTCAAAACAGTTCGGAGTGGTTCACTGAGAACAATAAAGACCTTAGACAAGACACATTAAAAGATACCAATTAGTAAGCTGAGAATTTTAGGCTAAAATTTTATTTTTGAACAGTTCAGTATGTCAGGGAAGACTGCATACCAAAAAGCACAGATATGACCATGGTGAGAGCAAATATTCATTTACATTATTAAATGAAAGAAGAAGAAGCACCTGAGTGACA